>NW_025814622.1:0-87368 GCF_018902025.1 Drosophila willistoni | reverse complement strand
TTAATTACCAGGCTAATTAGCCAATATCGGTGCAAAAGGTGAAGACCAATACAGTGCCAAACCTAACCGTTCGGTTAGTTTATTAAAAGTGAAAGAGTTAAAAGTTGATATTTTTTTATATTTAAGTGAGGTTATGATTTCCTGACCCGGTAAACTAAATTCATGTTTTCACAGTCCCAGCCGTAACAAAGTACGGAATATCCGTACTAGCGCTAAGAGAAAGCCTAGGCCTCCGGAATTTCGTGGCTGAAGTTTCCAAATTTGAGGCGACGAACGCCCCAGGGATCACGTATAGTGACGTAACGCGCTGAAGGAAGGCCATAAATTAGGTCAAAAACATAAAATCCACATACACCGTCTTGAGAGGGAGCTGCCTAGACTGCTGAAAATTAGTCGTTTCATATAGTCACGTAAATACCCTACCTCGCACATGTCGCTCGTAGGCCAAACAAAAATATGAAAATCGCCTAAATAAATAAACCCCAATGTGTTTAAAGAGAGTATTAAATTGAGTCAGTATCTCTCATTATCTATAAAGATTCACACTTGTCATTCGATTGGAATCAATCATAGCCTAACGTTCCTGAAACAACGGACTTAAACCGAACAATTTAAATTTAGTTCATTTCCGCTCATTACGAGCTTTAAACTTTTTTTTAGTAATTAAGTAATCTTAGTTAAGAATCCTACTTTAATTGTTTGTTCTAATGAAGCCATATGCGTAAGGTAACTATGGAGTATATTTCATTGTCATTTATATAATTAATCTAAAAACTTGCTTAAAAATCACACCACAGCAATTCAACGTCATCTTGGGCCCCAACGATTACAACGAAAAACTGTGAAGTAAGCCATAGTCGTGAGCAAAGTGTTAATCGTTTAAAATTTTATATACCTATATTATATTTGAAATATCCCCATATGGTTTGATCTAGCATAACCGTTTCCTTCTTTCATATATTTAAGATATTAGTAATTTAAGTCATTTTTGGATTTGAAAGTAATGAAGTTAAAAATATGAAATAAGTAAAGAAACCCAAATTATATTTGAAACAGAAATAATGAATTGAGTTACTCTAATATGGTCTGTTCAAGTATCCTTGCTGACTTTCATAAGATGTCATAAAAGAAATAAAACTACATTGTTTTGGGACAACCTTTGAATTAGAACAGTTGTCATGGTCGGGTGGGTAAAGAAGAGAGACTCCTCACATCTAAGTTCTCTCACATTCTTTATATAGATTCATGTTTGTCGTCTTTCTTTAGGTTGTGGTGAATTGGCACATTAGCAATAGGAATAATAGTAACATCACCTTTAACTTTTAATAGTTAGTTTAGTTTTCCTAACGCGCATTAAATTTATTAATGATAGTGAGTGTGAAAAGGGTAGAAAGAACCAGACCAATCCGACGAGCTAGACCCGAGCATAGCAAGAATGCGCACTCTCGAACCTGATCACACTGGTGGTTCAATCATTTTGTCATTCAACAACTAATGAGCGCAACGAAGCATAACGCTTTCGGAGGATCCGGCTCATGATAAAGACTTATCCCCAACCTTAGTGCCTCTACTTCTAAAAAATGCAGTTCTTGTAAAACGAACTATGTCCACTAACACTCGGGACTTTTAGATGTTAACTAGGTTGAACGAGAACTATGAACCATAACCCATTTCTGGTCACTACATATATTAATAATTGGCGCCCAAACGTGGGACACGACCAACAAATCCATAAACAAACCACCTTTCAAACATTTGAGGAAGATTCTCAAATGATGGGTCGTCCCACAAGCTCGAATAGTCCATCCATATTTACAATTTTTAGGAACAACTAAAGTTCCAATTGATTACAAGTTAATGTGCATATTCTAGAAAGTATTTTGGTATCGCGCACGAGTACGATCTTTGGAAATGCGATTGCAATTCCGAATGAGGATTGGTCGACCAAGTGAGTTTCGTGATAGCCTAGCCTTAGATACATATTTCAGGAAATGCTATGGTAGTAAAAATTTGGTTTAGATAGGCAAGGAAGATTTATTTTGGAATTACTATGTTCTGGAGAGTTTCGGATATAGTCCAGTCATTCAAGCTTATCCACTTTCAAATCGGCAATAGGCATATTAGATACGGTAAGACCAAAGAAAGAAAACAAACATTTAGATCCAGATACAGATTAGACATATATGAATAAGTTGAGCAAGAGGAAAGACAGACCTTAGTGATATTGAGAAAAGTTTTTTTTATATTTAGTAAAATTTATTGGAACATACACATTTAGAATGTTTCGTAGTAATGAAAATATAGCCCAACCGGCAATAGAAGATCCATTTTGCGGTATATGTAATGAAGTAATGAACGCGACGGATCTGATGGCAAACGCTCCATGTAGACACAGATTTCACAAGAATGTCTTCTGGAGCATCTGAAGACAACTGCAGCCTGTCCGACATGTGCGACTAGTTGTATTCCATACAATTAACATTTTCCAACAACACATTAGCAGCAGAATTAAATTCACTAGCGTTAGGATCAGCAAGTGTTAATACTTCTAACGAAAATGTAAGAAAGTCAGCCACAAACCCTACAGAGACAAAGGCAGACCTAAATACGGCAGCAAACC
The DNA here is from genome assembly GCF_018902025.1 of Drosophila willistoni. Classification (NCBI taxonomy): domain Eukaryota; kingdom Metazoa; phylum Arthropoda; class Insecta; order Diptera; family Drosophilidae; genus Drosophila; species Drosophila willistoni. The sequence continues at coordinate 84,748 of NW_025814622.1, read as the reverse complement.
GGAGTTAATACTAGATCACAACAAAAGCAAATAGAGAGTAGACTTGATGCTTTCAATGCAAATTCGCAGATCGAAATAACGAATTATATCAATTCGGCTATTGACAGTCAGCAAGTAAGGATAGTGCAAGATTTGTCCAATATATTAAGTCAGAATATTGAGTCTTCCATACAAAAGCATCTAGCTTCACTTCAACTTGGCCAATAACAAGCAATCAGACAAAGCCCCAATAGAGAAGAATCAGAAACCTTCCAAAGACAAGAGTAGTAGACCTAGACAATTCAGGAACGAGCAGAGATCAACTTAGATCACTTAGTTGCATTTCCCCTGGAAAAGCGTCTAGCATTATCCAGACTTGGCGAATTAAATTCGATGGTACAAAGCAGGGTATGAAATGGAAGATTTCATCTATCGAGTACGATCACTGACACGACAAAATTTAAATAACGACTATCAACTGTTATGTGATCATTTATATTTATTATTTGCGGGTAAAGCCAGCGATTGGTACTGGAAATTTCATAGTAACCATAGCAACCTTACCTGGGAAATATTTTGTGTCGAATTTCGTAAACGATTTGAAGATGTAGAGACAGACTTAGATATTTGGGAAAAGATTAGGAAACGACGTCAAGGGGAAAACGAAGTTTTTGACGACTACCAGTATGCCATTGAAGACTTAAGCGATAGACTTCAACAAGGCATGTCAGAAGAACAGTTGGTAGTACTCTTAATTAGAAATGCTAAATCCAGTCTTCATCATGAGCTACTCCATCTGAAAATCACAAACAGGTCACAGTTACCAGTAGAGGTACGCAAGCACGAACAGTTTTATAACGAAATTAAATCATTTAAACCATGCACGCTTCGCTCATACGTTAGCGAATTGACTGAACCTATGAAAAGTTAGACCAAACTATTGATAAAGAATCATGCGAGGAAGTTCTTGCTATAACAGCAAACTCAACTAGTCCAAGGTGTTGGAACTGCGACCAACATGGTCACCGTTTCGATGACTGCTTAGAACAGCGTAGTATCTTTTGCTACGGGTGTGGCGCTAAAGATGTCGACGATGTCAGACGTTCAACTATACGGATAAGAAAATTTTGGAAAGCGATTCGCGCTAGCCACCATAAGATCGTTTCAACCATCTTTACTCAGTTTGACGATCGATTATATACGGAAATCACGATAGAAAACAGAAAATATAAAGCTTTGCTAGACTCAGGAGCAAACATTAACTGTGTAGGCGGAATGGCTGCCAAAGAATTGTTAGAAACCGGTAATTATAAAAAGTGTTCAGATACAATCCATACGGCTAATGGAACACCAAGTAGAGTAGTAGGTAGACTTGAAACCAAAATTAAGTACCGACAAGTCATTAAGACGGTAGAGTTATTCATTATTCCCGAACTTAAACAGACGTTTACCTGGGAATTGATTTCTTTAGGAAGTTTGGTCTACTCGACCTTATCGCTTCACCTCTAGAAGTTTCAGAATTGGATGTAGGATCCGATTACTCAGAAGAACTACCGAAGTATTATAATTTATCACTAGAGCAACAGAAACGACTAAATGTAATAATAGGAAACTATCCATCATTTGAATTAGAAAGACTTGGCCGCACTAAGCTAATTGAACATACAATCGATGTTGGTTCAGCAGTCCCCATAAAACAACGAACTTGGCCCGTATCACCCGCTAAAGAAAACTTATGTTTCCTGAAGTAGATATGATGTTAGCCCTAGATGTTATTGAAGAATCGAACAGTCCCTGGAGCAGTAACTGCGTCCTAGTTCAGAAAGGAAGTAAAATAGATTGTTTTTGGATTCGCGTGAGGTTAATCGAGACCAGAAAAGACGCTTACCCGTTACCGCATATCGACGGTATTTTAAGTCGTCTTCCCGCAGCACAGTATATCACTGGTTTAGATATGAAACATGCATACTGGCAAATTCCTCTTGATGAGAATCACTTCAATATACTGCATTTTCTATTCCAAATCGACCGTTGTACCAATATAAGATGATGCCTTTTGGTCTTTGTAATGCCGCTCAAACTCTTTGTCGTTTAATGGACAAAGTAATACCACCTCAGTTGCGTAACCAAGTTTTTGTATACCTCGACGATCTTTTAATCATGTCTGATACTTTCGATTCACACTTACTTTTACTTCAAGAAATACATTATGTTGCGTAAAGCTAATCTTACCATCAACATAAGCAAATCTAAATTTTGTATGCTTGAGATCAAATATCTTGGTTTTATTATTCGTGAAGGACAATTAATGACAGACACGGACAAGATAAAAGCCATTAAAGAATTTCCAACTCAGACAACAGTAAAGCAGTTAAGACGATTTTAGGATTGTTTAAGAATAAACATCGGGTTCATCTGAAGCGGCTTCACCAAATCAGATGCACTAAAGAAAATATAATACAACTGTACTTTGTCACAAACAACTAACCTAGCATATGACTAGAATTACAATCAGCCACACGCGTTGTGGGAAAAACACTTGTAATTGTAAACTAACCCAAAACGATCACGACGGCAGGATGTCAAGTGGCCGACACCGTGCCCAAAATAATAATAATTTTTCAACCCCGAATGCGTGGGTGTGAGTTGTACTAGAATAAGATCTCCTTAAGAACAATTGTTACCTCCTAGAGCCTAAGATTTCCTATATAAACTCCGTACTTTAGTAAATAAAATCAGTTCATATTTTGAATTCAACGAATGAAGATTGGGTTATTTTCCTTCTCCCGGAATCCCTATTCATTTTGGTCCTTCGAGTAAAAGGAACTCTGTAGTTTTCCCCCACCAGTGGTAAGAGACTCAGAGAATGAATCAGCTCCTTAAGGTCTGAATTCTTATGATAAGATCAGATAAAGGTAGCAAAATAAAAAACTCTTGTTTCCCCACCAGTGGTAAGAGACAGAGTATAATATAAAAGCAAAATATTGCTTAATAAATAAAAAGTGCGTGCGACCGAATATATAAAGGCAGTTTGGCTAGTCGAGCAACTGCAATAATTTCGGCGGCGGTAAAAATAAAACGAAATAAAGTTGGTGTGTGGCTAATTCGAAGCCCACATATATATATAAAGTGAAAAAAAAAAGAAATAAAGTTGGTGTGTGGCTAATTCGAAGCCCATATATATATAAAGTGAAAAAAAAATATATATAAAATATAAAGTTGGTGTGTGGCGTATTCGAAGCCCTAATATCGAAAAAAGTGAACTATATGTAGTTGCAAGTCGGCAACTACCAACAGCAGCAGAGCAACAAGAAAGCTGCAAAGAAGAAACTGAAGAACGTGCAGTGGCAGTATAATTCTGGTGCGATGTCCGGCACCGGTACCGCCTGAGCCCATAGGCCCTGGACAACAGCAGCTGAGCGACGAAAAAAAAAACGGCAAACTCTACCCATTGGCGGACAAGCAGCAGCGAACAGGATTATCAGATAAGAAATTAATTAAAATAGTTATAAGTAGTTGCATCAACCTACATACATATTTTATTATTTTCATTATATAATTATATCGATATCCTATAAGTTAAAAATGCTTTCTAATAAGACTGACAAATTGTTAGGGAAGCAGTTAGAGTTGCATACAAGGTTAAAGCAGTTAGAAGCCTTAGAAACTAGAAACCTAACTAACAAGGTGATCGAGGAAGTAAAAGAGATAAGGAATCGGTGGATACCGAACCATAACAAATTGCTACAGCAGGGGATCGATCATCAGTATTTCAGAGATAAAATACACGAAGAAGTGTTAAAGATAGTTGCCAAAATTATAGCCGTAGGAGAGCCAGAAAAACCAGGCACTAGTAAGTCGGTGTGCGTTGAAGCGGAGGCAAACATGTCAGAGATAGTTGATGATAGCATAGGAGAGTCGCGCGGGAATGCGACCTCCAGTAATGAAACCCTAAGGTTAACCAGGAGATGTTTATGGATAGAGTCCGACAGCTCCAGGAATATTTGGAGGTAGTAGAGTTGAAGTCAACAGGCAATGGGACATGGATATTATATATTAATAAATTAAATATTTATGGGAGAAAGTTCAGGCATGTCAAGTATTAACAAGTGATGCAAAAGTTAAGAATATAATGGACGATTTACAATTTGATGTCCGAAATTCATTGTCAATGCTAGAAATGAAAATGAGCAATAAGGAAAATGTTAAGATTGAGAATGTAACTGTGAGAGGCGAACTACCGGTGTTGCCAAAGATTCAGGTACCCACATTCTCTGGAGAGCCAAGAGAATGGGACCTGTTTGTAGAGTTATTTGCAGAATTAATTGAGAATAGAGAAGATTTAAGTCTTACTCTTAAATTCAATTATTTAAAATCCGCATTAAAGGGAGAAGCGAGGAGCATGGTGGCTCATTTACTGTCAGGTTCAGCTGACAATTATAGTGCCGCTTGGGAACTCTTAACCAAGCGGTATGAAAACAATCGGAGGGTATTTTCCGAACAATTAAGTCGGATCGTTGATTTACCGATGATCAACAATGAATCCGCAAAAAGTGTAAAAGGAGTGATTGACATAGTTAATGAGTCAATACACTTAATTAAAATAAAAGCAAATTTATCCGATGAAGTTGACGTAATATTCGCTCAACACATACTTCGAAAATTTGATAGAGAGGCTCTACAATTGTATGAGAGCCAAATTAGAAAAACAAGGGACATTCAACAGCTATCTGATGTCATGGAATACTTGGAGCAAAGATATTGCTCGCTAAGTGCCATGAGAAAGGAAGAGAAAAAACCGTTACAAAAAACGTGGGTTGCGGGTTCCAAAGATGGTTGTCCGATCTGCAAAGGTCCCTGGCATAGCGCATTTCTGTGCTATAAGTTTAAAGCGCTAACACCTAAAGAAAGGGTGGAAATAGCCAAAAAATTGCAACTGTGTACACGTTGCTTGAAACATTCAAGCAACAAGAGATGCACTAATGAAATGGTCTGCTCATTGTGCAGCAAGGGACACCATAGCCTTCTTCATTTTGGGGAAAAACAGGCGAAGGTGAATACTTGTGTAACGGCAGAGCAAAAATTGTTGGCCACAGCCCTAATACAAGTTAAAAAATAAATGGAGAATATGAAACATTAAGAGCCTTGATTGATAATGGATCTCAAAGCACTATTTTATCTGAAGAAGCCGCTCAAATGTTAAGGTTACCCAAGATCAACAAACAAACGGAAATAAGTGGCGTATCTTCAACAAAACCTAGAACCTCGAAGTATAGGGTAAATATTGAATTGAAGACGCGTGATTCTGAAATGGAACTTATTAAGGTTGAAGCAATTGTATTGCCTCAATTAATGAAAGTTCTTCCGTTAAAAATAGCAAACGTAGATATGTCAAAATGGCAAACTTACGTGCTAGCTGACCCCACCTTTAATAAACCTGGTAGGGTCGATATGATAATAGGGATAGACGTATACACCCACATCTTAAAAAGTGGAGTTGCCAAGATTAATGGCCTGCTAGGACAAAATACTCAATTTGGCTGGATCGTGTCGGGATGTACGAAGTCAAAAGGAAATGAGTCTATAGTAGCTACAACAATAGATATTACAGATATGGAGCGGTTTTGGGAAATGGAGGCAGATGAAAAAGATGATACAGAAGCTAGCGAATGTGAAGAAAATTTCAACAAGACGACTATGATTGATGCCTCAGGAAGATATGTAGTAACGATTCCGTTTAAGCAAGAAAAGGAATTAGGTGACTCGAAGGCGCAGGCAACTGCGCGATTTCTTAACTTGGAGAAAAAGTTTCAGAAAATCCAAAATTTAAGGAGGAGTATGAAAAATTCATTAACGAATATTTGGAGTTGGGCCATATGGTCGAAACTAAGGATGAAGGTGCGTATTACCTGCCACATCAAGCAGTAGTAAAAGAAGCAAGTCTGACAACTAAATTAAGAGTTGTATTTGACGCTTCCGCGAAAACCACGAATAACAGAAGTCTTAATGATGTGATGTGGATCGGGCCGCGGCTTCAAAAAGACATATTCGACATAATAGTAAAGTGGCGAAAATGGCAGTACGTAGCATCTGCAGATATTGAAAAAATGTATCGGCAGATAAACATTGATCTAAACGATCAAAAATATTTGCATATTTTATGGAGAAATTCACCGCAGAGAAAATTAAGAATATATAAATTGACAACAGTAACATACGGTACGGCATCAGCACCTTATTTGGCTACAAGGTACTTGCAGAGATAGCAAACAGATGTCAGGATAAAGTGATTAGGGAAATTATCCGAGATGAATTCTACATGGATGATTTAATGACTGGAGGTAATACAGTACAAGAATCAAAACACAAAGTTCAGCAGGTCTCCAGAGAGCTGGAAAAAGCAGGAATGAATTTGAGAAAATGGATTTCGAATAAGGCCGAAATTGTTGAAGAGGTTATTGATACAGGCGATAATAAAGTGTTAAAATTGATGAGAACGAGGCAATTAAAACCTTGGGGTTACAGTGGGAACCAATTAAAGACGAATTTAAGTTTAAGGTAAACTGTGACGAGAACAGAAAGGTGAATAAAAGAGGTGTGCTATCCACACTAGCCAAGATTTATGATCCACTAGGTTGGCTAGCACCTGTAACGGTAATAGGCAAGTTATTTATGCAGAAGTTGTGGCTATCAGAGCAAAATTGGGATCAAGAGTTGTCCGATAACGAAACAACAGAATGGAAATCCTTCAGGGATAATTTGGTGTATCTGGAAGAAGTCAGATTACCCCGATGGATCAAGACACAGCCTAATATGTTGTTACAGATTCATGGTTTTGCTGACGCTTCAGAAAAGGCATATGCTGCGGTGGTATATGCTAAAGTAGGTGAGGCAGTTACTTTAATAGCCAGCAAGAACAAAGTTAATCCAATCAAAAATAGGAAGACTATTCCTAAATTAGAATTATGTGCAGCACACTTGCTGTCGCAATTACTACAAAGAGTCCAGCAATCTATTGCTGCTCCTTCTGAAATATACGCTTGGAGTGACTCTACTATTACGCTGTGCTGGATAAAGAACGGTGCTAGTAAGGAAAAATTCGTAAGGCGTCGCATAGAGGATATTCTAAAAATCAGAGAAATAACGTGGAACCATGTAAAATCTGAAGATAACCCTGCAGATGTAGCTTCAAGGGGTATTTGTCCAAATAAGTTAAAAGATTGTGAATTGTGGTGGAATGGGCCAAGGTGGCTCGGTGAGGCAAAAGATAAATGGCCTAAACAAAATCAGACGATGACAAGATTATGGTAAATTCCGTACTATTAAATACGGAGAGTAGTATTATGCAGGAGCTAATTGAAAAGTATTCCTGTATGAATAAGCTGGCCAGAATTACAGCATATGTGTTAAGATTTATTGGCATTAAAAAAAGAGATAAAGTGTATCCATCATACTTAACCGTCAATGAGCTTAAGAATGCTAAAAATTTTATAATTAAACAGCAACAGGCATATCAATTTAGCAGAGAGATATCATGTCTTACGCAAAACAAGCAAATTGACATGAAAAGCAAAATTTTAAGCTTAAATCCATTTTTGGATAACGATGGAATATTACGCGTTGGGGGAAGATTGCAAAATGCCAACATATGTTTTGATACTAAACATCCTGTGATTTTGGATAAATCACATCTAACAATGCTGTTGATTAAAGATGCTCATAAGGAAACCTTACACGGAGGAATTAACCTTATGAGAAGCCAAATTCAAAGGAAATTTTGGATTTTTGGATTGAGAAACGCCCTTAAAAAATACCTAAGGGAATGCGTCACATGTGCCAGATACCGCCAAGTAACTGCGGAGCAAATTATGGGTAACCTACCCAAAAACAGGGTAACGGTGTCATCCCCATTTCATAACACGGGGATTGATTTTGCCGGTCCATATCATATAAGGTGCTCAAAAAACCGGGGACAAAAAACATTCAAAGGATACATAGCTGTATTCGTTTGCTTGTCAACTAAGGCAATTCATTTAGAAGTTGTTAGTGACTTGACAACTGATGCCTTCCTAGCAGCATTTCGAAGATTTGTTGCAAGACGGGGTAAATGCGCTAACATTTATTCTGATAATGGTACAAATTTTGTAGGTGCGGCTAGGAGGCTTGATGAAGAATTCAAAAAAGCAGTTCAAGACAACGTTCAGGTGGCCCCTGTGCTAGAGCGAGAACAGATTAGCTGGCATTTTAGCCCCCCGGCAGGACCCCACTTCGGAGGTATATGGGAAGCTGGGTAAAGTCGGTTAAGTATCACCTGAAAAGAGTTATAGGAGACAGTAACCTCACATATGAGGAACTGGCAACATTGTTGTGCCAAATAGAAGCCGTGTTAAACTCACGTCCGTTGTATACGAGGGGTGAAGATATGGACAACAACGAGGTGTTAACTCCCGGTCATTTCTTAATTGGAAGACCTACATTAGAAGCAGCCGAGTCCATATCAGAAGAAAAAATTGGAAATTTAGACAGATGGAAATTAATTCAGAAAATGAAAAAAGACTTCTGGTTAAAATGGAAAGACGAATATCTATATACTCTCCAGCAAAGGAATAAGTGGCGACGAACCACAGAAAACTTAGAGAATGGACAGGTCGTCCTGATCAAAGATGAGAATTGTCACCCAGCCAGGTGGCCTCTGGGCAAGATTGAGGAAATTCACAAAGGCAGGGATGATAAAGTAAGAGTGGTAAAAGTCAAATTGCAGGAAGGGTCAATTACAAGGCCTATAAATAAAATCTGTCCACTTATTGGGGTAAAATCATCAGAAGACGTGGAGGAGAACCGATGTCGGAAAGGTACCAGGTTCGGTCATCTGTCCAAAATAGGAACCGTAATGATGTTAGCAATGTTGATGCTGCTTTGCCAATTTTCGAATGCAGCAACCATTAAAGATAATCGACCAAAAATAACGGTAAAAGAACTAAACCCAACAGCCGCATTGTACTTAGATCCAATGGGTGAAGTGGAAGTAGAAGCGTCCTCATGGGATCTGGTGGTATACTATAACATGTCGGCATATTTTGAAATGCTCAGTCGAGGTGACAGAATGATTCCCAAATTGAGGAGCTTATGCCAAAAACTGTATAATTTCGAAGACCAGTGTCATTTTGTATTAAACAACACGGTTAAACGAATTAAAGATATCGAGGAAAATAATATGCTATTCATGATTCAAGAAAAGACAAGACGCAAGCGAGCACCGTTTGAATTCATGGGTTCATTGTACCATATATTATTCGGTGTCATGGATGCGGACGATAGGATACAAATGGAAGAAAACATGAGAAACTTATTTACAAATCAGCAGAATTTAAAGCATTTAGAAGAAAGGCAGACATCGGTGGTAGATTCCACGGCAAACATTCTTAAGACTACCATAAATGAGATAAATGAAAACTTTGGCAACATGAACAACCGGATTGAAAATATGACAGAATTATTAAAAGAAAGTTACTACGTGTATAGAGAATCCATTCGGTTTTTCATGATTATAAATCAATTAAGCTCCGTGGTTGATGAATGTGAAAAATTCAAACAGGAATTATTAGTTTATTGATAGACATTAACCATGGTAGATTAAATACCAATATTTTAAAACCAAGCCAAATGAAAGTAGAAATAACCAAAATAAAAGAAAAATTATCTGAAACTTTAGTACTGCCAGGTAAAAGGAGCGGAACTGAGTTAAAGGACATATATGCTCTGTTAACAGCCAAGGGAATTTTTGTTGACAAAAAATTAATTATAAATGCTAAAATACCACTCTTTAGTAGACATCCATCCTTTCTCTACAGAGTGATTCCGATTCCCGTTCGATTGGTCAGTAATCAATTGGTAACAGTTTATATAAACAGTCAGTACTTAATATATAATTTTGAAATAGACTCGTATCATTTAATGTCAGATTCAGCAATGCAGAAATGTCGAACCTGGCAATCAAACAGAAGAACATGTGAAGGAAATTGGCCTTGGAGTAACGCCAATGATAATGCCTGTGAACTGACACCCTTGAAACAGAATAGAAAATCGAACTGTTTATACACCACGGTTGTTGAGCCAAGATCGTATTGGGTAGAACTAGATAGTAGCAGTAGTTGGTTATTCAAGGTCCTACCTAAAACTAAGGCCAGAGTCCAATGTGGTAACGAACAGCAGGAGGTTGTGGATATACCGGAACAAGGAATTTTGAGCCTCAGACCAGGCTGCACGGCTGGAGCAGAAGATAAAATTTTAGTGGCTCATCATAGCGTACAGTCAGAGTCTTACATAACTTTAACAACTTCGCATATAAGCGATATTAGTAACATACCAAATATAGAGTGGAGTCCAGTGGAAGCCAACTTGGTAAATCATACGGCAGAATTAGAAAGATTAGGAAGTCAGTTACATTCATTAAAGGAAGATCATGTCGATTTACTAGGCTTAAACGTCCATCATGCAACCGGCCATGCTTCCCTAATATTGGTCATCATACTAATTTTAATATTAATAATAATTTGTATAAGACAACATAAGATTAAACATAGATCCCAAACCGTCACATTTGGCGGCCCCTTGCAGAATGTTTAAGAATAAACATCGGGTTCATCTGAAGCGGCTTCACCAAATCAGATGCACTAAAGAAAATATAATACAACTGTACTTTGGCACAAACAACTAACCTAGCATATGACTAGAATTACAATCAGCCACACGCGTTGTGGGAAAAACACTTGTAATTGTAAACTAACCCAAACGATCACGACGGCAGGATGTCAAGTGGCCGACACCGTGCCCAAAATAATAATAATTTTTCAACCCCGAATGCGTGGGTGTGAGTTGTACTAGAATAAGATCTCCTTAAGAACAATTGTTACCTCCTAGAGCCTAAGATTTCCTATATAAACTCCGTACTTTAGTAAATAAAATCAGTTCATATTTTGAATTCAACGAATGAAGATTGGGTTATTTTCCTTCTCCCGGAATCCCTATTCAAGGATTATCCGGCTGGTATCGTCGATTCGTTGAAAATTACGCCACCATTTCCTTCCCTCTTACGGAATTATTGAAATCCAGGGGTTCCTTAAAGTGGAACGATCCCGCTTCCTTAGCTTTCGAAGACTTGAAAACTCGTTTGACCACTGCACCAATACTAATCACTCCAGACTTTTCAAAACAATTTATTTTACTAAGCGACGCAAGCACTGTTGGCATAGGGTGCGTTTTAGCCCAGGAACGAGATGGAGTCGAGTTACCCATCTCTTACATGTCCGAAAAATTATCAAAAGCCCAGCGAAATTATTCTGTAACTGAACTAGAATGTTTAGCAGTAATCAAGGGTATAAAAAAATTCGGACCATATATCGAAGGACAAGATTTTGTAGTTATCACAGATCACGCTTCACTCTAATGGTTAATGCGCCAAAAAGACCTATCAGGTAGACTCGCAAGATGGTCAATGAAGTTGCAATCTTTTTCGTTCAAAATAATACACAGGCGAGGTCCTGAAAACGTAGTCGCTGACGCGCTATCTAGACAAAACGAGTTAGAGGTATCTGAATTTGAAATGAGTACTTCTATTGTAGATATACAATCGGTACATTTCAAATCAGTAGAATATCTAGAACTGATTGAACATGTTCAAAGTAACCAATCTAAATTCCCTGATCTAAAGGTTATAGAAGGATTCGTTTATAAAAGAACCGTTTTTAACAATGTCGTTGAGTCTCGAGAAGATTCATCATGGAAATTGTGGATTCCATCTGCCCTAGTACCAGAAGTCTTACAACAGGCTCATGATTTACCAAGTTCAGCTCATTGTGGAATGGCGAAAATGGTAGAAAAACTAATACGATATTTATTTTGGCCACAAATGGTGAGCCAAATAAGAGCTTACGTTTCCAATTGTGATATTTGTCGTTCAACGAAGAGTCCAAATATTGTGCTAAAACCCCAGATGGGAAAACCTTTAGTTTCTGAACGTCCGTTTCAAAAATTTTATTTGGATCTCCTCGGCCCATATCCTAGAACTAAGAACGGAAACATCGGACTCACAGTAATCGTCGACCATAACACGAAGTTTCATTTTTGAGTCCCATTAAAAAATTTACTGCGCCAAGGATTTGTGAATTTTTGACAAGAACCATATATTGCACTTTTGGTGTGCCCGAAGTCATTCTTACCGACAACGGATCCCAATTTAAATCAAGTTATTTCGAAGCCTTATTAACTAGTTTTGGTGTATCTCATGGGTTTACGGCTATATACTCGCCACAAGCTAATGCCAGCGAAAGACTTAATCGATCTATCCTTTCCGCAATCCGTGCATATGTCGGCGAAGATCATACCAACTGGGATGTACATCTGAACGCTATTAGTGGCGCGCTTTGGGCTAACGTACGTCGAAGCACCGGCTTTTCACCATATTTTCTTACATTCGGTCAGAATATGATCCTTAACGGTAACGACTATACTCTGTTAAGAAAGTTAGATTTGTTAAAGGACGATACCATATTAAATCACCCTGATTATCTACAACTAGCCAGACAAAAGCACAATAGAAAAAATAGAAATATACAAAATTCAACGTTGGTGATCAAGTTTATGCCAGGAATTTCACCCAAAGTAATGCAGCTAAAAAGTTTTCTGCGAAGCATCTGTTTTTGTACCGGCAACGGTAAAGAAGAAACGTAGTCCGTTTTATTACGAATTAGTAGACAACCAAAATCCTAGGAATTTTTCACTTAAAGGACATTCAAGTCAAGAAAAAGCGAAAAATCCAGTTTTTTTCAGTTCATGCTGCTGTGATAGAGATCTCGCTTCATTATCTGTGGTGTAGTGACCGGATTTTTCTCTAAAATATTTAACTTTCTAAAGGAAAAAAATTTTATTTTTTAAATCAACCGCGCTTTCATAAAGCCGTAACAAAGTACCGAATATCCGTAGTAGCGCTAAGAGAAAGCCTAGGCCTCGGAATTTCGTAGCTGAAGTTTCCAAATTTGAGGCGACGAACGCCCCAGGGATCACGTACAGTGACGTAACGCGCTGAAGGATGCCACAAATTAGGTCAAAAACATAAAATCCACATACACCGTCTTGAGAGGGAGCTGCCTAGACTGCTAAAAATTAGTCGTTTTCATATAGTCACGTAAATACCCTACCTCGCACATGTCGCTCGTAGGCCAAACAAAAAAAAGGAAAATCGCCTAAATAAATAAGCCCCAATGTGTTTAAAGAGAGTATTAAATTGAGTCAGTATCTCTCATTATCTATAAAGATTCACACTTTGTCATTCGATTGGAATCAATCATAACCTAACGTTCCTGAAAGAACGGACTTAAACCGAACAATTTAAATTTAGTTCATTTCCGCTCATTACGAGCTTTAAACTTTTTTTTTAGTAATTAAGTAATCTCTAGTTAAGAATCCTACTTTAATTGTTTGTTCTAATGAAGCCATATGCGTAAGGTAACCTATGGAGTATATTTCATTGTCATTTATATAATTAATCTAAAACTTGTTTAAAAACCACACCACAACGATTACAACGAAAAACTGTGAAGTAAGCCAAAGTCGTGAGTATAGTGTTAATCCTTTAAAATTTTTATATACCTATATTATATATATAGATTCTTTTATATATTTAAGATATTAGTAATTTAAAAATATGAAATAAGTAAAGAAACCCAAATTATGTTTGAAACAGAAATAATGAATTGAGTTACTCTAATATGGTCTGTCAAGTATCCTTGCTGAACTTTCATAAGATGTCATAAAAGAAATAAAAACTACATTGTTTTGGGACAACCTTTGAATTAGAACAGTTGTCATGGTCGGGTGGGTAAAGAAGAGAGACTCCTCACATCTAAGTTCTCTCACATTCTTTATATAGATTCATGTTTGTCGTCTTTCTTTAGGTTGTGGTGAATTGGCACATTAGCAATAGGAATAATAGTAAGATCACCTTTAACTTTTAATAGTTAGTTTAGTTTTCCTAACGCGCATTAAATTTATTAATGATAGTGAGTGTGAAAAGGGGAGAAAGAACCCCGACCAATCCGACGAGCTAGACCCGAGCATAGCAAGAATGCGCACCCTCGAACCTGATCACACTGGTGGTTCAATCATTTTGTCAATTCAACAACTAATGAGCGTAACGAAGCATAACGCTTTCGGAGGATCCGTCTCATGATAAAGACTTATCCCCAACCTTAGTGCCTCTACTTCTAAAATGCAGTTCTTGTAAAAAGAACTATGTCCACTAACACTCGGGACTTTTAGATGTTAACTAGGTTGAGCGAGAACTATGAACCATAACCCATTCCTATCTCTATGTTTTCTATGTATTCTGTAAATTGCTCTAAGTTGAACATTAGTATATTTAATTTTTTGTCTGCATCCTGTTGAATAGTAAGATTATTTAGGAGTTCTATATTTTTGTTGACTGCTTCAATGATATGATTAAGTTCATTATTTTGGGCGCTATTTGCTGATAGATTATCAATTTTTGTTCAAGTTCTTCTTTATCGTATTGGTCTAAGGTGCCGAAAAGATATTTATGTGCTGTGCCTATTATGCTAATAAGTCCTCGCTTATTTCTTTTTAATATTTTATGCCGTTCATTTCGCGATTTAATTTTTCGACTAAACACTGAATGTGGACTATGTTCTTATATGGTTCTGACTGCTCAACCAAGTTGTTATAAGTGGTTTGTATGTTGGTTAAATTTACAGTTAAATAATGATATTCGAAATCTGAGGGTAAATCCATGGTTCCTGTTTTGAATACAAGATATCCATTAGGTGCCTTTATGGGATTAATTTCAATGCTTTGATTATGCATCGAGTGTACCATTGATAAGAGTAGAAATAGTAATGTTGGTATCTCTGAAATTAATTAGTATATTTACTTTGATGAGTTTTCTTTTTCTTTTTGAATTTCGATTTGTAGTGTGTTGTTTGTGTACCTCGGTTTGTTTCAATGTAATGTTTGTCGTCAACTTGGGTAGTTTCACCTGTTTTCTTAAAAGGTGTTGTCGTTTTCGATCTAACCAAAGGGGCTTGTTTATACTGTGTATTTATTTCAAAATCGTTCCTATTTTCATTTAATTTATCAATTTGTTTTGCATTGTTAGCTTGTGTATTATAAAGAGGTGTGCCTGCGTAAATAAAGATATCTGCTGGTATTCTGTTTGTCGTTAGATGTTTAGTTTTATGGTTTTATGTTTAAAGGATAGTTTCAAATTTAGTTTGTTTGTCTTCTATACTAGATTCTGCATTAATAACTCTTAGCTTTTCGTTTACAGTCCTGTGGCATCTTTCCACGTCTGAAACACCATTTTTGCTCGATGTTATACTTATATTAACGTTTTCTGATTGTAGCCAATTTTGAAGTGCTATGCAAATGAAAGCTGAGCTTTATCTGCTTTGATTTCTAACGGTTTAGATTTTTGTGATTGTCCTTTTTGTTTCAAGCCAATCTCGACTTTTAACTTCAACTAAAGTTGCGTACTTTGAATAAATATCTATACAAGATAAAAATTGTTGATTGTCGATTAAATAGAAATCCATCACGTATTTTTCTCTAGCGTTAAATATCTCTGGGGTGGTTTCAAAAGATAATTTGGTATTTCGGTTTTCTGATTTTGATAAATTGCAAATATGCATTCATTAATGAAGTTTTGAATTAATTTTTGATAGTCTGGATAATAGTATTTATCTTTAAACCAGTTTTGAGTTTTAGTGATACCTGGATGAAGTAGTGATTTATGGTTTTTAAGAAATATTTCTTTGAATTTTTTATTTTAAGATAAGCTTCTTGAAGTATTTGAAAATCTGTGTCGTTTTGAATATAAAATGCGTTATTTTTGAGCATAAATATTCCTTAATAATTTCTTTAGCAAACTGATTGGTCATTTCTACATATGATATTTGTATTTTCGTTTTGTGAAAATAGTGATTAACGTTGACTTTATTTTCGTTGCATTTATTAAATTCTATTTGACGATTGTGGAAATTCAGGGTTTTTCTGACATGGCTATTAGGTTTTCGTTATCTTCTTATCTAACCTTTTTTAGTGATGCCAAATGTTCTTCTAATGAGGAGGAATAAACATTAATATCGTCTAAGTAGACTAAACAATCTTTATAGATTAAATCTTCTAATAAATTGTTCATATATCTTTGGAATGTTGCTGGTGCATTTTTTAGTCCAAATGGCATTCGTGTGTACTAGTAATGACTATGTTTAGTTGAAAATGCGGTTTTTTCGATTGATTTGGGGTCCATTTGGATTTGATGGAATCCCTTGGCGAGGTCAATGGTTGTAAAATATTTACATTTTCCAAGTTTGTCTAATATTTCATCCATTACTGGTATTGGGAACTTGTCATCGACAGTAATCCCATTTAGACTACGATAGTCGATTACTAGGCGGAACTTTTGTTCCTTGGATGCGTCCTCTTTTTTAGGTACGATCCAGATTGGTGAACAATAGGGCGATTTCGATTTCCGAATGATTCCCTGTTCTATCATTTCATTAATTTGTTTATTGACTTCTTCGTCAAAGATTTGTGGGTATTTGTATGGGTGTTTGTAAATTGGGTCTTCGTGTTTAGTTCTGATGTTGTGTTTTATTGTACTGGTAAAGGTCAAATTTTCACCTTTCCTATACTGGATATCGCTAAATTCATGCAATATTTTCTTTAACTTTTCTATTTCTTCTGAATTTAAATGATCAAGTCTAAATTAGTTTATTTATTTCATATGCGAATGCTTCATATTCTAACTATGGAGGAGGATAAGGTATTGATTCTTCTTTTTCTTCTTTATTGGTGTATTTGAAATAGAATTTGTGATTTGATAATGTTACACTATTTTCTTCGTAATTAATAACGGCCTGACATGCTTTGAGATATTTTCTACCTAATAGTATGTCATATGTTGATGAAATTTTATGGCAATAAAATTTTTGATGGTTGAAAAATTTTCGTTGATAATATTTATTGAAGAACCTGTATCTATAACGCACTTTAAAGGAATGTTATTGATTTTTAGTTGGACATAGGGATTTGATTGGAGGTATTCGGTTGATCTATTTGATCCAGTTGGATCAGTTGGAACAGTTGTTCTGTCTGAGCTATCTGATCCGAGGCTGATTGATGAAAATTTTCGGACCATTCCATTTTACTCTGACCACTGGTACTCTCTCTTTGCCTTTTAGTGGGTTGATTTACCACAGGGTTTTGATTCTGAGGTTGATTCTGAATCTGATAATTAAGGGGATTTTCTTGTCTGCCCTGAATAAGATTTTGTTGAAATTCTTCTCGAAGCTGTTGGTTATTTTGGGAATTGGTATGATTTGAATTATTGTATTGGTGGTTTTGCTTATAATAGTTCTGCCCTGAATGTTTTGGTTTGATTTGTAATTAGAATTTCCTGAATTACTTTGATTGTTAGTTTTGGGTTTCTCTGTGGAGCTGTTTCATATTGACCCTCTCTCTGGGCTACTTGTTTCAAATTAGACACTGTTGAAAATCTTCGATAAACTTACGAAGGTTTGCTCCAAAGGAAGTATGGTATAGCCGTCGTAGTAACTCTTCATAAGGCGTTTGCACCTTATATTCGCTGATGAGGGCGGCCCGCAACTCGTTCCAATTGTTGGCGTGCGCTAGTTGTGATATCCGTTGTGAATCTCCAGTGAGCTGCATCTCTATAGTACCATACATCAAACTATGTTGACGGATGTCCCTCGTAGCGTAGAGTTGTAGAATGTAGTCAACTCTTCGTATGAACGTGCTCAGGGTCAAAGCGTTACCATCGAAATTGGGCAACTGTCTAAGCATGGTAAGTGCCTGGTTCAAAGGTGTTTCTGATAGTTCTAGTGTCATCTTGGATTAGAATATATTTAGAACTTAAAGATTCGATGGCTTGGGCTTTAGTTGCTTCCAGCTCCTTTACTTGTTTTTAGCACAAAAAGTCTTGATCACGGGCCAACCTTAGATTTGATATCTCTAGCGGTGGCTTGACACAAGTTTCGCAAAATTATTTATTTAATGATACAAAAAAAGTTTTGCTTATTACGCAACCTAAGATTCGATATCCGTAACGGGCGCTTATACACAAAAATTTGCACGCACCAAATTATTTCGTTTTATCCTACCGACTGCGCCAGTATAAAATCCGATTTTCCCAATAAGGAAAAAAACCAGAGGCCGGCTAACTTCGACCACGTCAAAGTTTGTATACCCTTGCAACTTTTTTGGTAACTTTTTCCTTACTTATAGCCATCAAAGTGGAAATAGGTTTTATCTAAAAAGGCTAATGTTTGCGAAAGAACGGCCAACAATCTTTGCATACGAAAATAACGAAGATATTGATCAAAGTCACTGTTTTCCACCGATCGTTCCTATGGGAGCTATATGATATAGTAACCCGATATTTATCAAATTCGGCACAGTCATTAACAGATATACTAAACAAACAAATATTTAATTTGAAAGCAATCGCGTCAAAAGTAACGAAGTTATTAAAGAAAGTCACTGTTTTCGACTGATCATTCCTATGGGAGCTAT
This sequence comes from Drosophila willistoni, assembly GCF_018902025.1. Lineage (NCBI taxonomy): Eukaryota > Metazoa > Arthropoda > Insecta > Diptera > Drosophilidae > Drosophila > Drosophila willistoni. The sequence goes on along the minus strand of NW_025814622.1, from coordinate 66,163 downwards.
ATGATATAGTCACCCGATCTTGATCAAATTTGGTACAGTCGTTTATATGTATAATAAACTCTCCAATATTAAATTTCACGACAATAGAGAAAATAACGAAGTTATGAGAAAAGTCACAGTTCGTGACTTTGCGGTTTGTATGGGAGATAAATATATAGTGGTCCGATCCGGCTGAATCCGAGATATACAACGCCTGCAGTATATACAAGCCTACATGCAAAATTTCAGCTCTGTAGCTCCAACGGTCTAGGAGGAGTTTGCGTTGATCCAGACGGACGGACAGACGGACAGACGGACGGACGGACGGACGGACGGACATGGCTATATGAACTCGTCTCGTCATGCTGATCAAGAATATATAATTAAATATTCGATTTTCTCGATAAGGAAAAAAAGATATTTTCGTGAGTTAAGTAACGTACTTTATTATTTGAAAGGAAACTTAGAACTGAGTACAAAAATGTCTTATGGTTATATTTATAGCTAAATTTGGGAGCCCTTTGGTGGCGTGGTTGATATTTCGACGATTTGATTGGTCCGATTTTAAGTGCTGAGTTAGCGTTCTCACGCCTTTGGTTGTTAGGGGGACAATTATTATTTCAAGTGTTCAATTGTTTATGTTAGTTTTTATGGATTAGCGTTCATACGCTTTGGTTTTGAGGGGACAATTATTACTTCAAGTGTTCGATTGTTTATGTTAATTTTTATGGATTAGCGTTCATACGCATTGGTTTTGAGGGGGACAATTGTTTACGTTATGATTTTTAGGGGCCGAAATATTTATATGTTATTGGGTATTGGAGTCGGATATATGACTCCCCCATCCTAAAGAAAATAGCCTGTCCTCAGGCGGATACATTGGGATATAGCGAGGGATTTTTCTCAGCTGTAAATATTGGAGTATCAATTTTGTTTATAATTTGGGACTCGATTTTTTCAACAATTGGGGTTTCGATTATGTTGTGGGACCACGATTGTTATTTGATCGGAAATGCTTAATAATTAATTTTTGTGGCATTGCCTTAAACTTATAGATTAAGTATGTAATCAAACTTATTATAGTAAGTATAAAAGTGGTTAATGTAATAGTTTGAAATGCAGTATAATATTTCGTATGTTCGTTAATTATCTCTTTTGTTTGGATAAAGGAAATAGGTTCTAGCCTGGTGATATTGTTTGTTACATAAATGCTTTGGCTATAGTCAAGTAATGAATTTATTATTGATATTTCGTTTAGTTGTAAGGCACAATCGTAAATTTTTATTATGTTATTGCCTTCTATTATTAATTCGTTGTTTACGCAATTTTGATTAAGTTTAGTTTTGGTAGATTCCATGTTACAATTATGTTTGGTTCAATGTAATTAGTTTGAAAATTCTTATATGTCTTAGTGTATTTACAAGTGGTTGGGATTTGATTTAAAATGCCTATTATACATTCGTTAGTTTCTATTTGTTTTGTGTTTTATTGAACAAAGTGTTGTTATTAAAATAGTATTTATCGTATGAATTTTCTGTCAAATATTTTTACTCTCGTCTGGATAAGGAAGTATCTCAAAGATAGGGGTTTTTATTACTTCTTGAGGAATGTTTGAAATGATAAATATCTCGTTTGAACTTGGTTTAAGCCAGGTGGAAGTTTTTGTATTCAATAGTTTTCCGAATTAACATGACTTAAGTGATTATGTTTTAAAAGTTTCGGGTTGAAAATTCCTAATCTAGTGAGCTGCATGCCCATTTCTATGTCTTCAATGTATTCTGTGAAATGCTCAAAATTAAAGATTAGGACTTCTAATCTTACTTCTTTTCTTTTCTTCCCTGAGGCTGTTTATTACTTCTAAACCTTTATTAACAGTGTCTATTACGTAATTTAGTTCGTTTGCTTGTACGCTATTGCTTTCAAGATTATTTATTTTTTCTTCTAATTCATCTTTATCTTCCTGATCAAGAGTACCAAAAAGATATTTGTATATTGAACCAATTCCGTTAATTAGTCCTCGTTTGTTACGTTTTACAATGTGTATTCCATTAATTTCCCTACTTAGTTTTTCTGTTAAGTATTGAATATGGATTAGGTTTTTAAATTCTTGTGCTTGTTGCATTAAATTATTATATGTAATGTCTATTAGAGTTAAATTCACTTTTAAATAATGATATTCAAAGTTTGTCGGTAAATCCATGGTTCCTGTTTTAAATATTAAGTAACCGTTTGGTGCTTTTACTGGGTTTATGTCAATGGATTGACTGCATGTTGATTTTAATGTTAAGAATAGCATGATGTATAAAAAAGTCATCTTGAGTTGTTGACCTGTAATTAATTAATTGTCGTATTTGCTTTTATTAACTTTCTTTTCTTCTTGAATTTGATTTGTAGTGTGTAACTTTTTGTCCTCTATTTCTTTCTTCAAAATGTTTCTCGTCTAACTGATTTATTTCTCCTGTCTTTTTGAATGGATTTGTCGTTTTTGACTTTACTAGTGGTGCTTGTTTAAATCTAGTGTCGATTTCGAAGTCGTGTCTATCTTCGTTTAAATTGTTTATTTGATGTATTTTTCTTGTTTGGGTATTATAGTCGGGGGATCCTGCATAGATAAAAATGTCCGCTGGTGTTCGGTTAGTTGTTTATGTCTCGTCTTATGGTTGTATACGTAGAGAATTTTTTCAAATTTAAGTAATTTATCTTCGATGTCATTTTCACTATTTATAATTCTGAGTTTTTCATTTACTGTTTTATGGAATCTTTCTACATCTGAGATGCCGTTTTTACTTGATGTGATTTCTAACTTTACATTTTCTTCTTGTAGCCAATTTTTAGTGCTATACACAGAAATGCTGAATCTTTGTCTGATTTTATTTCTATCGGTTTGCCCATTTCAGTGAATACTTTCATAATTGCTCTCTTGGTTTCTAACCAATCTCTAGACTTTACTTCTACAAGTGTTGCAAATTTCGAGTAAATGTCAATGCATGAGAGGAATTGTAAATTGTCGATCATGTAAAAGTCCATGACGTATTTTTCTCTGATATTAAAAAGTTCTGGTGTTATTTCAAAAGTTAGTTTTGTATTTCTATTTTCTGTCTTTGCGATATTGCATACTGAGCATTCATTAATAATGTTTTGAATTAGGTTTTGAAAATCGGGAAAATAATATTTTTCTTTAAACAAATTAATCGTTTTTTCATTCCTGGATGTAATAATTCTTTATGTTGTTTTAGGATTATTTCTTTAAATTGTGCAAACGTTTGAAGGTCCTCTAACTTAATGCTAGATTTCGAGGTTTTTGTATTTGCGTTTGGTTGTATTATTTCGATAAAAGCTTGTTGGAATATGGGAAAATCTTGTTCATTATGAAAATATAGTACAGTGTTCTTACTGCAAAGATATCTTATGATTATATCCCTTGCGTAAGCATTGGTCATTTCTTTGTATGTTATTTTTATGTTTGTTTTGTAAAAGTAAGTTGTTGTTTCTGCTTTGTCTTCTGAACCTCTAATGAATTCTATTTGTCTGTTGTAATAATTAATGGGTCTTTCTACTATTGGAATGTAGTTTTCATTATCCTCGTGAGCACTATGTATTGTAGCTGCTGTGCTTTCTGTTGATCCTAAAAAGTTTTCATCTATTTTAACTCTGGAAAGGGCATCTGCTACATGATTTTCTTTGCCAGGTAAATATTTAATTTTGTAATCAAACTCATTTAGTCTTACTTTCCATCTTTGAAGTTTCATATTTGGTTCTTTTATATTGTTGAGCCATACTAAAGGCTTATGGTCGCTTAGAATCTCGAACTTTCTACCGAAAAGGTATGGCCTAAAATATTTAGTTGCCCATACAATAGATAGTAATTCCTTTTCTATGGCTGAATAATTTAGTTCGTGTTCGTTAAGTGTTCTACTACCATAAGAAATAGGTCTATGGTCCTGTGAAAGGAACGCACCTAAAGCTATGTTGCTGGCATCTGTGGTTAGGAAAAATGGTTTTTTGAAATCGGGATATGCAAGTATAGGATCATTCATAAGGAGATATTTTAATTTTTCAAAGGATGAAATATAATTTGGGTCGTTTATATTTATTTTAGCTCCTTTCTTTAATCCTAGAGTTAATGGTTTTGCAATATGTGCAAAGTTGGGTATAAATTTCCTGAAGAATCCGCATAATCCTAAGAATGATTTAATTTCTTTTGGAGTTTTGGGTATCGGAAAATTTTGAATTGCTTTGACTTTATCTGGGTTAGGTTTTATACCTTCTGTTGTTATTATATGACCAAGGAATGCTGTTTCCTTTTCATAAATTCGCATTTGTCAAGTTGGAGTTTAAGATTAGCTTCTCTTAGTTTGTTAAATACCTTTCTGAGTGATAGTATGTGTTCCTCCAATGAAGTGGAGTACACAATGATGTCATCCAGATAAACAAGGCAATCCTTATAAATAAGGTCTTCCAAAAGATTATTCATGCATCTTTGGAATGTTGCCGGGGCATTTTTAAGACCAAATGGCATACGTGTGTATTCGTAATGGCCATGTTTAGTTGAGAAAGCTGTTTTTGCAATAGATTCAGGATCCATTTGTATTTGATGAAATCCCTTAGCTAAATCAATGGTGGTGAAGTATTGGCATTTTCCCAGTTTGTCGAGAATTTCGTCCATGACTGGAATTGGAAATTTGTCGTCTATTGTGACTTCATTTAGATTTCGATAGTCAATGACTAATCTGAATTTTTGTTTCTTGGAAGCATCTCCTTTTTTTGGGACGATCCAAATGGGTGAACAGTAGGGGGAATTCGATTTCGAATGATACCCTGTTCAATCATTTCATTTATTTGTTTGTTGACTTCCATATCAAATGTTTGGGGATATTTGTATGGTCGTTTATAGATTGGGTCTTCATGTTTTGTATGAATAGAGTGCTTTATTGTACTCGTGAAAGTCAAATTTTCACCTTCGCGATACTGAATGTCACTGAATTCGTACAAGACCTTTTTTAATTTTTGAGTTTCTTCGTTGTTTAAATGGTCGAGTCTATACTCATTGCTTTCTATTATTTCGTTTTCAATCGCAAAATTTGTTTCCGGGTCCCTTTCTGTGGGTGGTCCAAAACTTCTATGTTTTGTTCTTCTTCTATTTCTTCAACATCTCTAAAATAAAATGTATAGTTTCCTAATTTTGCGTATTCTTCTTCATAATTTATTTGTGCTTTGCAGGCTTTTAGGAAAGTTCTGCCTATCAACATGTCGTATTTATTTGAAAATTTATGGATATAAAATTTTTGTTCTGTCGGACAAAGTTTGCTGGGTGCAAGGAAAATAATTTCTTTTAGTTCTACTGCTCCTTCAATCATGTTAATTTTGGAATCTCCTAAATAGGTTTTGAAATTAAAAAAGTTTTCGGACATTATATTGATTGAAGAGCCTGAATCGACTACACATCTCAAAGGTTTATTGTTCATCATTATTCTGATGAAGGACTTGTCTCTATCTCTTCTTCCGATTGATCGAGGCATTCTGATGAAAATTTTCGGATGTATCCATTTTGCTAATTCCACTATTACTTTCTCTTTGCCTTTTTGTAGGCTGGTTTGCTACATTATTCTTTGAATAGTTGTTTTGCTGTTGATTATTCATTGGATTTTGAGCCCTGTCAATATTTAATTTCTGTTGAAATTCTTGGAATAGTTTTTGGTTTGGTATTGTATCTGATTGCTTTGTTTGAGACGGAATTGTACTATTGGGTACAAAAGTTTTTCCACCTTTTTGATTCTGATTTTGGCTTTGATTTGACTTTCTTATTTCTGTTATACTATTTTCGTATAACCCTTCTCTTTGAGCTACTTGCTTCAATTTACTGACTGTGGTTATATCGTATCTAGCTAATGTCATGAATAGTCTATCGGGTAATTTTTTATTTATTACGTCTTTGATGGTGTTATTTAACGCGTTTGTATAGAGCGCGGTGTTATTCGCGTCGTTTTCTAGACTTAATTTGTTTGTTATAATGTAAGACTTATCTTCTAATTCGGTGACGAACTTACGAAGATTTCCTGCGTAGCTGGTGTTGTAGAGGCGTCGCAAAAGTTCCTCACAGGGGGTCTGCGTTTTTAGTTCGTTGATAAGGAGTGTCCTTAGCTCCGGCCAGGTGTTAGATTGTCCAATTTGTGAGAGTCGTTGTGCTTCTCCGGTAAGCTGGATCTCGATAGCACTGAACAGTATGTTGTGCTGCCTTATATCGTTGGTTGGATATAGGTGCATAATAAAATCGATCCTCCTTATAAACGACGTCAGATTTTCTGGAGCTCCATCGTAATTTGCCACCTGTCTTAATGAAGACAGTGCTTGGTTGAGGTGGGCTTCTGTGAGTTCTACAGCCATTTTATATCTTTAAATTTTTTGATTTTTCTGGATTTTAGTGATGGTTTGTTTTGGTTTTTTTTTTTTTTTTTTTTTTTGTTTTTAGTGATGGTTTGTTTTGGGTTTTTTTTTTTTTCTGGGTTTTAGTGATGTGTTGTTTTGTTTTTTTTTTTTTTTTTTGGGTTTTAGTGATGTGTTGTTTTGTTGATCTTCTGGGTTTTTTGTGGTGTTTTGTTTTGTTAATTTTCTGGGTTTTGGTTATGTTTATTTTGGATTTTGGTTTTTTGTTCGCACACAAGTTGGCGGTTTTTGTTCCTCAATTGGATTTAATAGTTGTAACACACAGTTAATATTTTCGCGCACAGTTGGCGTAAATATTTTTCTCTTTGGTTGCAACGCACAGTTGATACTTCCGCGCACAGTTGGCAGAAAATATTTTTCACTGTTGAGCACTACCCGTAAATTCTTGATGTCGGATCGGAAATTTATTTTGTAGTGATTATTCACTAATTCTATGTAACGCACAGATAACAGTTCTACACGTCGCACGGATAGAATAACAGTTCACTACAATAGTTATTCACCAGTTCTATGTAACACACGGATAACGATTCTATATGTAACACGGATAGAATAACTTTTTTTTTCCAATCCTACCGACTGCGCCAATTAAATATTCGATTTTCTCGATAAGGAAAAAAAAGATATTTTTCGTGAGTTAAGTAACGTACTTTATTATTTGAAAGGAAACTTAGAACTGAGTACAAAAATGTCTTATGGTTATATTTATAGCTAAATTTTGGGAGCCCTTTGGTGGCGTGGTTGATATTTCGACGATTTGATTGGTCCGATTTTAAGTGCTGAGTTAGCGTTCTCACGCCTTTGGTTGTTAGGGGGACAATTATTATTTCAAGTGTTCAATTGTTTATGTTAGTTTTTATGGATTAGCGTTCATACGCTTTGGTTTTGAGGGGGACAATTATTACTTCAAGTGTTCGATTGTTTATGTTAATTTTTATGGATTAGCGTTCATACGCATTGGTTTTGAGGGGGACAATTGTTTACGTTATGATTTTTAGGGGCCGAAATATTTATATGTTATTGGGTATTGGAGTCGGATATATGACTATATATACTTTATATGGTCGGAGATGCTTCCTTCTATGCGTTGCACACTTCTGACCAAAATTAATATACCCTTTTTGCAAGGGTATAAAGATGTGTTTTGTGAGTTGAAAGCAACGTACTTTATTATTTGAATGAAAACTTAGAACTGGTTACAAAAATGTCTTATGGTTATATTTATAAGCTAAATTTGGGAGCCCTTTGGTGGCGTGATTGATATTTGGATGATTTGATTGGTCCGAATTTAATTGCTGGGTTAGCGTTCTCACGCTTTTGGTTGTTAGGGGGGCAATTATTATTTCAAGTGTTTAATTGTTTATGTTAATTTTATGGATTAGCGTTCATAAGCTTTGGTTTTGAGGGGGACAATTGTTTATAAAAACGGATGTTTACTTTAACGTATGAATTTAAGGGGGTCAAGTTATGTGGGTGATTGGAGTGGGAAATTGAGTGGTGTGAGTGGATGGAGTGGCGGATATATTACTATATATGTAAGATGGAGTCCTCAATTGAGTCCCCAAATGTATTATATTATAGTTTATTAATAGTATTGTAAACTCTCTACTTTTTAAAGTAATTAATCCCTTGGGATTGTCTTTATATTTCCGGATTTTATTTATTTTAAAATTAAGTGCACATGCGGTCTTATTGACTATATTCAAGAGAGTGTGCCCGTACCCCGCCTTAGCGTATTATACCCTTTTAGTGTGCCCAAATTCGGTTATCGGCGAAATTCACTGAGACGAGGAGCGGGCTTTTTTTAAAATATTCCTAATGTTTACATTCGGCCAATCCTGACATTTGATTGACCTCGATCATACAATTCAACAAACATACAATATACATATAAATACTGCTTATCAAATACATATTACAAACAGAAACTCACAGTTTTATTACACGCATGCATCCACGGCTTGAGTCGGGCTGATTCTAAGATACCTTTGTAGGGCAATTGAGTAAGTTGACAATCGTCAATATCAGTGACTTCGTAACGGTCATTTGGAAGAACTCGATTTATCTTATAAGGACCACGGTATTTAGGAATTGCGAATGGCAACAAAATCATTGACTCCATAGGATAATGGTGCCCTATGCCTTAAGGCGTACCGCTTTTCATTGCGCTCCTGCGATAATTGAATTTTCGCACTTGCCTCTTGCCTAGTGGCCTCAAGGTTACAGGGGTTTTCTGAACTAAATTTCTCGTCAAGATACTCGGTTAATTCGTCTACTAAGGGGCCTCGCTGATCGCAACCAAACAACAACATTGACGGAGTTTTACCGGTACTACACTGCACTGAGTTATTAATAGCGAACTCGACACGATTAACTAATTTATACCAATCGGCTTGGGCTAAAGGTTCTGACAGCTTTCCCAACATTGGGGTCAACACACGGTTCACACGTTCAACCTGCCCATTGGCTTGAGGGGCAGCAGTCGCTACTTTAATGTGGTCAATATTTCGATTTTCTACAAACTCAGCAAACTCAAACGACGTAAAACACGTACCTCTGTCGGATATAACTCTTCTTGGTCGGGTATAATAATTAAAATATTTTTCTAACGCGGCGGTTACTTCTTTGGTACTAGTGGAATTTACGGGATACAATTTGACAAACTTTGTAAATGCGTCAATCACTACCAAAAGGTGCTTTCTTTTTGATGTAACACTCGGTAAGGGACCTAAGTGGTCAACATGGATAGTATCAAATGGAATCGGACTTTCGGAATACTATGCAAGGTTCTATTATGTATAGTTCTTGGAACACTATGTAAAATACACGGCAGACAATCTTTTATAAACGACTCAACCTTTGGATTCATTAATGGGAACCAGTACTTTTCTTTCAAATTGTTTACACATTTCTCAACGCCTAAGTGACCTAGTTTCTCGTGACACCTTCTTATTAATTCCCCTTGCATGCGAGCCGGTGCATACAAACACAGTCTTTCCTTAGCATTTCTTTTGTACACTATACCATCTATTAACTCAAATCCAACATCATTGCCTTTTTCTAAATTTTCTCTTAGTTTACGGATATCCGGATCTCTTATTTGTTCTGACTGCAATAATAAATCAACATCTTGCGGAGACGCACCCACTACACCAACCAGGTTTGCCGACTCATTTCGATCGAGCTGGTCACTTCTTTCGATTTGGTCACTCAATCTCGGATCAACAGAACTTTCATTTAAAGAAACGCAAGGTTTATTTTTAACCAGTTTTAACCAGTTTTAACCGACTTCTTTCTAAACATAGCTCACACGGTCTGAAACAACTCTTCGCTAAATGAACACACGGGTTTGTCCCAAACGGTCCTAAATAATTCTTCCCTAAAGGAGCACATGGTTCTATTTTACACGGGTTTATCTCACACGGGTCTAACTTACACGGTTTTGTCTCAAACGGTTTGTCTCAAACGGTTTTATCTCACACGGTTTTGTCTCAAACGGTTTTATCTCAAACGGTTTTATCTCACACGGGTCTGTCTCACACGGTTTGTCTCAAACGGTTTTATCTCACAAGGTTTTATCTCACACGGTTTTATCTCACATGATTCTGAACAACTCTGTTCTAAAACGGCATACGGTCTAATCGAATCTCTACTAAACTCATTTTTCTCTGAGGGACACACGGTTCTATAAAATCGCTTTCAAACCCAGGCGATTTAACTAACTCACATGAGTTATCATCTTGAATGGCACACAGCTTGGTCAAATCTCTACCAGACTCACACGGTTTAACGCAACTTCCTCAAAAGTAATATGCGGTTCACAAGGTTCAATTGGGGCATTCTGGTCTCTCTTCACTAATAAATCGCAAGGATCAAAATCACCTTCAACAATATTCTCTAACAACTCGGTTTGCCGACCTAATGCGTCTACATGGCCCATGTTTGAGCCGGGTCTGTGAGCAATGGTATAATCAAAGTTTTCCAATTCCAACGACCACCGCGCAATGCGGGGATTTATTGATTTTTTACTCAAGGTTTGGACCAATGAATTACAATCGGTAACGATCAAAAATGGTCTGTGTTCTAAATAAACGCGAAATCGGCGCACGGCATATATTATGGCCAAAGTTTCAAGCTCAAAACTGTGATAACGGGACTCGGCGGCTGTCGCCTTTCGGGAATAATAAGAGACTGGATGCATTTTACCATCAGTCTGTCTTTGCATCAAAGAGGCACCAAAGCCATTTGAACTGGCGTCAGTATGCAACTCAGTTTCGTAGTTAGGGTTAAAGATAGCTAATACGGGCGGACTGGATAAGGCGGATCTTAATGTGAAAAATACATTTTTAGCGGTTTTGTTCATCGGAAATGGACCATGCGGGAGAAATTCGGAACAAATTTGCGAAAATAAGAGAATAAGCCTAAGCACGAGTGTAACGCTTTGCTGTTAAGTGGTTCTGGGTATTCTTGAATAGCTTTTAAATGTGTATTATTTGGTAAAATTCCCTTTTCACTGACTTCATATCCTAAATAATCTATGCTCTTCTGTAGGAAAATGCTTTTCTTCAAATTGAGCTCTAAATTGTACTGAATAAAACGATCTAACAGTTTTGCTAACAACTTAAGATGCTGATCTACGGTGCGGGTGGCAAGAATAATATCGTCCATATAAACTACAAGTTCTCGATCTCTAATCATATCACTAAGTATGTTCGATATAAATCTCTGAAATACAGCTGTCCGTTCTTTAGACCAAAAGGCATTCTCAGATACTCGAACTGCCCATCGGGTGTAACGAATGCTGTGTATTTAATTGAATCCTCTTCCATGCCTACATGGTAAAACCCACTTTTCAAATCTATGACGGAGAAAACGGTCTTGCTCTCCAGGTATTCTAGGCAATCTTCTATCAAAGGCAATGGAAAATTATCCCTCACAGTCTTCTTATTTAAACCTCGATAATCAACGCACATTCGTATATTGCCATCCTTTTTTCGCACTAGGACGATGGCGGACGCATAGGGGGAGTTGCTTGGTCGTATTACATTATTGGCTAACAACTCACTAACCGTTTTAGAAACGATTCCTCTTTCATAATATGATAACCTTCTAGGACTACTATGAAATAATGTTGTATCTGTCAGACATATTCTCATCATATATTTAGGCAACCCGTAATTAATTGAAAATCGGTCAATGTAATGCTCATGCACAATGTCTCGGCAATCACGCATCGCGCCTAATCCAAATTCACTGCCAACAGTAGTATTCCCGGTATCTGACAGCGTTGCACAAACAGTTTGCAACTCTGTTAGCCATTCTCGAAACGGGATGCATTCGTGTTTACATTAGAGTTATTACAATTATTATCTAGATTAGTGGTGTTATTACTAATGGTATTAAGCTTAGGATATTTAGTAAACAGGGATGCACAGAAGGATTTGTAAACAAAAGCAATGGTACTCTTTAATGATGCGGAATTCTTTTCATACTTTCTTACATTTTCAATCAATGAGAACTTAAGACCTATTTTATTCAAGGCGTCTCTACCAAGAAGTAGTTGCGTCGGCATAATATTATCGGAATAACTAAAAATTGAATTTCATAATATTTTTTGCAAACCAGAACTAAACATTTGACTGTTCCAAAAGTCAGAATAGAGCCACCACTCAGTCCATGAAAAGAACTTTTAACTAATTATCGCAATCTAAATGCGGCATCAACGCTCTACTGGCAAAAATTACTGGGCTTCCGGAATCTAATAGGGCAAAAATATTATTAACATCAGTGCATCCCCCTTTACAAGATATTCTTAAACTTACTAATTGAATAAATGACTTATCATCAATGGTGTCCGGGTCTTCACTAGAGCTCATGGCGGCGATCTGGGTTCGCATTGGACAATTCCGGTACTGATGGCCCACTTTGAAGCACCGATAGCAACTTTCTTTTGGTCTCTCCGGGCATATCTTCTCCTTTGCAGCAGGCGTAATGGCCTGCGCACGGTCTGAAGTCTGACGAGCCTGAGGAACGTAGTTTTTGGCTGGTGGCTGAACTGTTTGAAAACGCATCATCTTCTCTTGCAATTCGTTCAGAGAAGTACAATAATACAAAGGAGCTGACAATCCGGTTCGATCTTGTAGTCCGTCAACAATGTATTTGACCACATCGGTGTCTTCAAAATTGCCCTGCTGAGCAATATTTCGCATAATGATGAAATACTGCAAGAGTGACTCTCCTTTGCCAATTGAGCGCTTCCTCATCTGGTTAGCAATCTCGTAGTTTGTCATTTGTAGGCCAAATACCTTCACAAGGGCATCCTTCAGCTCGCTCCAGGTTGTAGTCTTTTCATATGTCATATATGCTTTAACAGATCCCTCCAGCAGTCGGTTGCCCAACGACCAACATTGGGCATCACTCAGTACATACACTCTTGCTGCTTTCTCCAGCTCACGAATCCATACGTGAATGGACAGATCACCATCACCAGAGAATTTAGGTACAGTAGTTTCGACATCTTTCAAGTTCATGCGGCAATTAGATTCCGGTCCGCTTAAGTTCTCCTCCAGCTCCATAACACGTGTTTTTAGCTCCGCCAGGTTTTTACGTGCTGTATACAATTCGATGCTACTAAGAATCGAAGACAATTCGTCGGTTTCGCTCGCTTGTGCGCTTTCACGAACATGCACGTTCGCGTCTGGCCCTACAGAGGTCTCACGAGACATCGTCGGCGACTTTTTAGCACCCACTTGATCCGGTGTACTTGGCTGCTCAATGTTTCCCACGCCGCGCTGCTCAATAAGAGGCTCCGGACCAACATCCACAAGTTGTCCGGCAAGCACATTTGCAGACACTGCTGGGCTGACTGCCTGCTCTTCGGGTACATCACTCTCTCCAGACTGATTCTGTGCCATGACTTGTTTTACCAATGCTCGCAATTGGTAAATTGACGCTTCTTTGTCGCAAGGTACTTCCTTGGCCGCTAGCAACTCAAACAATGCGGTTTTGTTTAATTTAATGATCTCGGTGTATTTCATGAAAATACGTTCTTTAGGGCAAACCCCACACCTGATTTGTAAACTCTCTACTTTTTAAAGTAATTAATCCCTTGGGATTGTCTTTATATTTCCGGATTTTATTTATTTTAAAATTAAGTGCACATGCGGTCTTATTGACTATATTCAAGAGAGTGTGCCCGTACCCCGCCTTAGTGTATTATACCCTTTTAGTGTGCCCAAATTCGGTTATCGGGGAAATTCACTGAGACGAGGAGCGGGCTTTTTTTAAAATATTCCTAATGTTTACAGTATTATAAATCGTGGACGGGAATGATGATTACAAGATGCAAATTAATCTCGGGTTCTGTGTACTGCTGATTTATCGGCTTTTTACTGCTGACTGCTGATACTTCTGCCAATCTGCATAAGGAAGTTGCCACCACGCTGCAACTACCTTATCCCATCTCACATTGGCCTTGCTGATTAGTCATCAGCCTCTGATAACCATGCATCCTCGTTCTCTGCTGCAAAACTCCACAATTTCATGTTGTGATTGCTAGTGGTCGTATATTTTGGTCCCTCGGTGTATGTTGCTGCTTTTCGAACATCATAGCGTCCTGCACGTTTCAGCTTCACTATCTCGTACGGTCCTAAAAACTCGCTTGCCAACTTTTTGCCTGCTACAAATTGGGTTCTACGAATGGCCACCAGATCTCCAACATTGTATCCGATCTCGCTCTTTCGGTTTTTATCAAACTGCTCTTTATAACGTTTCTGAGCCATCCGTATATTTTCTTTTACTTTGTCACGCATCTCTTGCCTTTTTAAGTCAAAGGTGTCAAGCATTTCTTCCTAGAGCAACTGTAAGATATCGCTTTCGGTTCCGCTCCTCATTTTCACGCCGAGCATCAACTCAAATGGAGTCCGCTTTGTGGACTTATGGACAGAAGACTTTTGGAATTTATGGACTTTTGAACTCTCGGTACGAACTTATACCATCTCTCAGGCTCCTCCGATGATAACTTGGATATAATGTTAAGGATCGATCGGTTGACACGTTCAATTTGTCCATTTCCTCTTGGCACTCCAGTGGTGCTCCAAACATGTTCAATTCCATTCTGCTTCGTATATTGAAACAATTGTTCATTATCTGCATCACTTTGCCTTCCATATGTGGTATCCACAAACTTTATTGTACTGCGTGCATAGTTTTCTTCACTGCAAAGTGTCTTGCGTTGTGAGCTTCTGTAATTATTTCTCTTTCTAGGGATTTTGGTATAGCGATGTGTTTTAGCCGCTCTCCTCGTTTGTGTACTGCATCAACATCAAAATCTTGCAATTATAGTACCCATTGGGCAACCTCCCGAGGAACGTCTTTCTTACTCAATGTTTGTTTGAACGCAATCAGTTACAAGCTTAAAATTAATTCCAAGAATATACTCCCGAAATTTTTTGCAAGTTAGACATATAGGTTTGGCATCTTGTACATAGCTATGCAGCCGTGCTTAAGACTCTGAGGTTTTCTTGCTCCAAAACAGAACGGGGTGAAGTTGACCCTCTTGCCACTGTAGCAATGCAGCACCAAACCCGTCTTTAGATGCGTCGGTATGTATTTCGGTTCTGGCATCCCTTCAAAACAGGCTCTTTTATTAAGGCATCTTTCAAGACTTCAACAGCGTTTTGTTCCTTCGGGCTCATTTTAAATTGCGGAAAAAGCCAGTTAGTTAATCCGAGAAAAGCCTGAACAGCCTTGATGTTTTTTGGCATTGGAAACTTTCTAATGGCTTTGGTCTTGTCTGCTCCCGGTTTCATGTTTCCGTTTCCAATTTGGTGACCCAAAAATTCAAGTTCAGTCTGCAGAAATCGGCATTTCCTCCATTTTATTTTTAACCCGTACTCAGCTGCTACATTCAGAACTTTTCGCAATTTCGTAAGACAGTCGTTGACTGTTTCCGCAAGTATTATGATATCGTCCATGTAAACATCGAGAACTTTATCATTAATGAGGTTTTGGAATACGTCATTAACAAAACGGATAAAAGCAGCTGGGGAGTTGCAAAATTTCTGATTTTGGTTGGCAGCTTATTTCTCAAATAGCTGTGCGAACGTATATCCAACGGGAGTTAATGTCGTTTGGAACTTTGATATGAAATCGTATCCCAACAGTAATTCAACACCCTCTGTGCGACTACCAGAAACGTGTGGTTAGGCAAATACCATCGATCTGCACCTCTGCCTTGAACTGACCTACGTGTGGTGTTGTTCTAGTCCTCTCAGAAAAGACATACTTGCTAGCAGCTGGACTCCTCGCATTCGGCTGAACACAGACTTTCTAAGTAGAGACACGTCAGTTCCGGTGTCTATCAATCCCTTTACATTCACCTCGCCTATATGCAATGATTTGAGTCGGTTTTCTTCATACACAATGTTTACAGAGTAGGAAGCAGGACAATTTTTGGACATGTGTCCAGTTTGGTTGCAATGGGCTTGAACGTACTTCTGTTTATTGTTCAATCCATATGCAACGTCGTTGAGCTCAAAGTTTTAAAACCACTGCTGTACTGACATTCCTTCCCTGCAGAATTCTGGGATGATTTTGGCAAAGTTCTCCACCACCAACTTGGTGTCATTCGTTTTGTCTATTTCGTCGGCATGCACTTTCAGAGAAAATAGTTGGACCAGCTGTTGAACAGTCGCGGTGTTCTCAACCAGTATTGCTGCATTTATTCCGGCCTGGTTTTCAACATTTCCATGGTTGTTCAATTGCCTCTAATTCATTACCCATTTCAAATGGGTGCGACACCGGGGCTAATTGGTCCTCTTGGTCCGACAATGATGCGATTACGTAACACTCTTGTTGAAAGCGTACCCTCTCTTATTGGAATCTGGCTCGCGATTTTCCTCTTCGTTTTTGCTTCCTGTATTCGTCTCGTTTTTTCGATTGCTGCCTTCGTTTCTTTTTTCGTTTCGTTTGCCGCCAGAATTTCACGTCTGCTTGCTGTCTCTTTTTTCGTTTCGTTTTCCGCCAGAATTTCGCGTCCGCTTGTTGTCTCTTTTTTCGTTTCGTTTGCCGCCAGAATTTCACGTCCGTTTGGCGTCAGAGCATCGCGTCTTCTTGCGAAATTGGAACTCGTTTTTTCGTCTGAGTGTACTCGCTCTCTCGTTTTTTCTGCTGTCGAAAACTTTCGTTGTCTCACTCTTTCCACTGTCAGCCTTCTAATCATGTATTTCCAAAGTCCGCGATCGGTTGAGCCCCAAATGTAAGATGGAGTCCTCAATTGAATCCCCAAATGTATTGTATTATAATTTATTATGAGTATTATAAATCGTGGACGGGCGAATAATGATTACAATATCCAAATTAAAGCTCAGGTTCTGTGTACTGCTGATTATCGGCTTCTTACTGATGACTGCTGATACTTCTGACTGTTGATATTTCTGACTACTGAACACCGACTACTAAACCTCGACTGCTGACTGCTGAACATTGACTATTGACTATCGACTGCCAACTAGAGGTGCAAAACTATCGATCCTTGCAGTCCTTGGTAATAATACGCACGCATACACATACACTTTATGTAGCGTTGCGTCTGTGTGTGTATGCATATAATCTGTTGATGACGAAAGGTGTAGTAGACAGCAAACAGCGCTTCCGGCAGAGCTGGGAGCAGAGCCGATTATAACTTGTGTTATATTTATCCGATCACATTCAAATTTTTTTTTTGACGGACGGACGGACGGACAGAAGGACATGGCTATATCGACTCAGCTTCTCATGCTGATCAACAATATATATAATTTATGGGGTCGGAAACGTCTCCATCTGTGCGTTACAATCATCTGACCAATTTTATAATACCCTCTGCGAGGGTATAAAAAGATATAATGGATCGCTTCCTTAAAAGAGGTACTACAATTTTGAAATAATTAGTAAGAATGCTTAAAACATTTTTGTCTAATTTGAGGTAAACGTAGCAGTTCTGCAGCAAGTTGCGATTGCAACAGCAGTGACAGCGACAAAAATTCTGTGTCGGCAAAGCCTGCACAAAAAAAGAAAACAAAATTTCAGATGTCTGGAAATATTTTAAAAATTTGCCAAATGCCTTAATTGCGGCAAGGAGTACAAAACCAGTGGCAACACATCGAATCTACATGATCACCTTAAACGGTTTCACCCGAACTTAGACAGAAATGCTCCTGATACCAATGTACAAGTTGCTGAAAATGCTGTACAACATGAGAACATTGCGTTTCCAGCAGCAGTTGCCGGTCGGTTTTTGCCAAGCGCAAAAAATACATTGATAAAATCTTAACGGAGATGGTTGCTAAGGATGTGCAGCCCTTTAGTATAGTGGAGAACGAAGGATTTATAAAATATACGCTGGTTTTAGATCCACGATACAAGCTTCTCAGCCGGACTCATTTACAAAACGTTCTGATGGCCATTTTGTTTAAAGAAACTACGGAGAAATTGTCAACAATTTTGGAGCAGATTTCGGACATTGCCTTAACATGCGATTTGTGGACATCTAGTGCTAACGTGAGCTTTTTAACAGTAACGATTTCGTGCATTAACACAGCATCAAAACCGCATCGCTGGCAACCAAAAACTGATAGATGTTACAAATCACTCGGCGCAAAACATAGCAGATACTTTAAAAAATATATTAACATCTTGGCATATCTTTGAAAAAACTGTCTGCATTGTGACTGACAGCTCGAAGCTGAAAGCATGCGAAATTTTGAAAATCCAAAATCTGCCATGCTTAGCCCATACAATTAATCTGGTAGTCCAAGATGGCTTGAATCTCCATCACAACGATGTCGCAAAAGCTTTGTTTGCAAAATGTAAAACTATTGTAAAATTTTTCAAGAAAAGTTATATTTGGTTAGAAAAAAAAATTATTAGTTATCCACAATCGTTTCCAGTATCCCCGGCGGAACTACCTTTCAGTATTGCTTCATCAGGGTGAAACTCATCCTACGTCGGGGTTTGAACTCGAGAACAACTAAAAAAATTCCAATTGTGGAACAAAAAGGCCAACTGTGTGAGGAAATATCAACTGTGTGTTGCAACCAAAAAAATTCCAATTGAGGAACAAAAACGCCAACTGTGTGCGGAAATGTCAACATTGTGTGTTACATCCATAAACTCCAATTGTGGAACAAAACGCCAACTTGTGTGAATAAAATGAAGTAAGTAAGTCGTCTCGCCGACTTAGGTATACCATACACCAATAAAGCAAATATGTATAATATTTATTAAACAAATGCATTTTCACATGCTTTTTACAAGCATATCTTAGTATCTCGCTCACTCAATCATACGAGCACCCTAGCGCCCCCACCAGCCAACGGCCAACTCCGGCCTTATGGAAAAACGTTTATATGCATAACTCGACTGTTTTTTGTCCGATTTTGATCAAATTTGGTATTTTGCTAGATATTAGTATTAAATTTAAGTGTGCCAAATTTGATTGCATAAGGTAAAAAAATACGGGAGATAATCAAGTTTTTCAAATTACGGGGGCGGAAAAGTTCGTAGCAAAATTTTTATACATACAAAATGTGTGCATTTACTAAGCGAATATACATACCAAATATGGTGTCTCTAGCTGGAATAGTTTTTGAGATAAACGCTTTTTTTAAATTGCGGGGCGGAAAGGGTCGTGGCAAAAATTTGAAATAAACTTAATCACTCTACATACTACACGAGTCTACATACCAAATTTGGTGGCTCTAGCTCTTCCAGTCTCCGAGATCTAGGTGTTCATACGGACAGACGCACGGACGGACGGACGGACAGACGGACAGACGGACGGACAGACGGACATGGCTAGATCGACTCGGTTGTTGATCCTGATCAAGAATATATATACTTTGTGGGGTCGGAGATGCTTCCTTCTGCCTGTTACATACATTTTGGTGACTTTAATATACCATTTCACCCTATGGGTGTATGGTATAATAAAACACCACTAAAAAAACAAAAATGGCCGTAGAACTCACCGAAGCCCACCTCAATCAAGCACTGCACAGTGGTTGCGCTCATAGGCCAAAAATCGAAAAATCCATCACAAGCTTTTTGAACAAAATGCACACAAATTGTCTCGTAAATGTCCAAACTTCTTGATGGTAAACCGTTTTTTCTGGATTTGTAACTGTATTTTCTAAAAATAGATTTGAAATCGCGAACACGTGTACATTTTTGCAAAGCTGATGCATTGAGTGAGCTTTTTTCAAATCAAAGCTACAATTCAAAGTGGTCAGACATCAGTTTAAGTGTTACAAAGTTAATTAATTAGCACGGATTTTGAAGTTCAAGGTATTTACTTTAAATTCTAATATAAAATATTAACCAACTTATTAAATTGTTCTTGTGAAATTAATTAATTTGATTTAATATTTTTTATGTCTTTTGAGAACGTCTTTTTCATGTTTAGGTGGAGTTTTAGTTGTGTTCCCACAAAATTCCACAACTGAGTTGTATGTCATTGTAATTGTCTGAGTTTTAAGGTAATAAATATGTTAAGCTTAAATGCCAACATTTGCCAATGTGTGTATAAACGTAAATAAACTGACGGCGCGTCGTGGCGACGCCTTACGTTTTTCATGGTCAGCTGGCCCTGCTAAACATCTGTTTTGTGTATCGTGCATTTGTTTTTGTTTTGTCTGCGTCGATTTTTGGTGTCTATGACTTTGTTAAATCATTCATTTCTTTTTTAATTAATTATTATTTTTTTTACTTGGTTTTTCATTTAAATTTTTTTTTGGCAGACAATTTGTATAAGTGTATTTTTCCACGCCTATACATTTTTGATCTTTGGTGTACAGAAAAAGGTGACCATGCACAAAAATTTAAGGCATTAAATGATATTGTACACGGAGAAATTGAAAAAAACGGCTATGTTACCGAACTGGACGATTTATCAAGACGAATTTCATATATATGCAAAAGAATTGTAACTTTTTGGTAAAAGTACAATCGAACGAGATCTTTAGTGGTCCAATTTCAAAGTCATTGGCTGAATGAGAAGGAATGTATTTCATTGTGCTGTGCCCACAAAATATCTGAATTAAAAGAAAAAGAAACTGAGCGTGGAAGGCCGAAAAAAGATTTCATGGAGTCTTCTCAAAGGACTAAACGACGAAGAATAGCCGAGCTGGTAAAACATGATGAGTCTGCTGCTTCACTTTTGCGTACCAGTTTTCCATCGAATGCAGTATGTTCGGAAGCAAATATTGATGAAGTTTTATCGCTTTTCATGGAAACAAACTTAACAAAACACCAATACATGCTAATTCGTGGATTTGTAAACTCGAAAACTTCAAGCGATTTATTGCCCAGTTATGAAAAAATTATGAGTGCCAAAAGCAAAGGCTATCCTAAGGAAATAATGTGTGACCGAATCCCATGCTGAAGTTGAACTTCAGAGCTTGCTGGATCACACTGCCTCTCGCATTATGCAACTTCAGACTGAAGTTATTCAAAATATAAAGGACGATTCGACCAATAACCTGATTCTGATTGGGAAGTGGGGATTCGATGGAAGCACTGGGCAAGCTGAGTACAAACAAAAGGTTACAGACATTGATTTATCAGATAGCAGTTTGTTTGTAACCTCGTACGTACCTCTCAGACTAATAAGTGAATCGGATGAGTCTAAAATTATTTGGAAGAATCCACGACCGTCAGCGACTCGTTTTTGTAGGCCCATTCGATTTCAATTTAAAAAGGAAACAACGCAATTGTCAATCGATGAAGAAAAATATTTTAATGATAAAATTGACATGCTTCGGCCCACAATATTGGAGAGCGAAAATAAAAAGATAAAAATAAATCACTCACTACAGCTCACTATGGTGGATGGAAAGATATGTAATGCTTTAAACCAAACATCTTCAGCAAAATGTTATATATGCGGGGCAAAGCCTACGGAAATGAATGATTTGGATAAATGCATCGAAAAATCAGTACGGGATGAACGTTATAGATTTGGACTCTCCCCATTACATTCATATATGCGTTTTTTCGAATATTTTCTTCATATTTCGTATCGGCTAGACCAAAAAACTTTACAATAAAAACAAAAATAAATATTTTCTTTGGATGGAAGTGGGTGAACAGATGGGAGTGCGATTGTCCAAATCTATCCATTTTTATATATTATAGTTACAATCTTTTATAGACCTTTCAGTAAAAATTTTAGCTCGATATCTCTACTAGAAGTATTTTTGGCCGCTCACTCCATACAAGCGCAACCACTGTACACAGTCTTCATTAAGACAGGTGGCAAATTGAAGACGCAGACCCCATGTGAGGAACTTCTTCGACGCCTCTACAACACCAACTATACAGGAAACCTTCGTAAGTTTGTAACAGAATTAGAAGATAAATCCCATATTACTAAAAACAAGCTTAGTCTTGAAAACGATGCAAATAACAATACTCTTTATACAATTGCTTTAAATAACACTATAAAAGATGTAATCAACAAAAAATTACCCGATAGATTATTTATGACATTAGCTAGATATGATATAATCACAGTTAGCAAGCTGAAACAATCCTCGGAGCCTCGGAACAATCGGAAGAAGAAATAGGGACAAGTCCTTCATCAGAAATAAACCTTTGAGATGTGTAGTCGACTCAGGATCTTCAATAAACGGATTGTCCGAAAACTTGTTTAATTTCAAAACCCATTTAGGAGATTCCAAAATACATATGATTGAAGGAGCAGTAGAATTAAAAGAAATCATTTTTCTTACACCCAGCAAACTTTGTCCGACAGAACAAAAATTTTATATCCATAAATTTTCAAATAAATATGACATGATAGGCAGAACTTTCCTAAAAGCATGTAAAGCCCAAATAAATTAAGAGGAAAAATACGCAAAACTAGGAAACTATACATTTTATTTCAGAGATAATGAAAAAATAGAAGAAGAACATAACATAGAATGTTTGGACTCACCTACAGATAGGGACCCAGACACAAATTTTGCGATTGAAAATGAAATAATAGAAAGCAATGAGTATAGACTCGACCATTTAAACAACGAAGAAACACAAAAACTTAAAAAAGTCTTGTACGAATTCAGTGACATTCAGTACCGCGAAGGTGAAAATTTGACTTTCACGAGTACAATACTCTATTCATACAAAACATGAGGGACCCAATTTATAAACGTCCATACAAATATCCCCAAACATTTGATATAGAAATCAACAAACAAATAAATTAAATGATCGAACAGGGTATCATTCGAAAATAAAACTCACCCTACTGTTCACCCATTTGGATCGTTTCAAAAAAAGAAGATGCTTCCAATAAACAAAAATTCAGATTAGTCATTGACTACCGAAATTTAAATGAAGTCACAATAGATTGTAAATTCCCAATTCCAGTCATGGATGAAATTCTCGACAAACTGGGAAAATGCCAATACTTTACCACCATTGATTTAGCTAAGGGATTTCATCAAATTCAAATGGATCCTGAATCTATTGCAAAAACAGCTTTCTCAACTAAACATGGCCATTACGAATACACACGTACGCCATTTGGTTTTAAAAATGCCCCGGCAACATTCCAAAGATGCATGAATATCTTTTGGAAGACCTTATCTATAAGGATTGTCTTGTTTATCTGGATGACATTATAGTGTACTCCACTTCATTGGAGGAACACATACTATCACTCAGAAATGTATTTAACAAACTAAGAGAAGCTAATCTTAAACTCCAACTCGACAAATGCGAATTTATGAAAAAAGAAACAGAATTCCTTGGTCATATAATAACAACAGGAGGTATAAAACCCAACCCAAATAAAGTCAAAGCAATTCAAAATTTTCCGATCCCTAAAACCCCAAAAGAAATAAAATTATTCTTAGGATTATGCGGATTCTTCCGAAAATTCATACCAAACTTTGCACATATTGCAAATCCTTTAACTCTTGGATTAAAGAAAGGAGCTAAAATTAACATAGACGACTCACATTATATTTCATCCTTTGAAAAATTAAAATATTTTGTTATGAACGTCTCCATAGTTGCATACCCCGATTTTTAAAAACCATTGTTCCTAACCACAGATGCTAGCAATATAGCTTTAGGTGCATTCATCTCACAGGACCATTGACCTATTTCTTACGCAAGCAGAACGTTGAACGTAGCAATACTTTGGGCAACAAAGTATTTCAGACCATACCTTTTCGTGTAGAAAGTTCGAAATTCTAAGAGACCATAAGCCTTTAGTATGGCTCAGCAATATAAAAGAACCAAAAATGAAACTTCAACGATGGAGAATAAACCTAAATGAGTTTGATTTCAAAATAAAATATTTACCCGGCAAAGAAAATCACTTAGCAGATGCTTTTTCAAGAATTAAAACAGATGAAAACTTTTTAGGATCAACAGACAGCACCGCAGCTACAATACATAGTGCTAACGAGGATAATGGAAACTACATTCCAATAGAAGAAAAACCCATTAATTATTTTAACAGGCAAATAGAATTCATTATAGGTTCAGAAGACAAAGCAGAAACATTAACCTATTTTTATAAATCAAATATATAAATAACATACAAAGAAATGACCAATGCTTACGCAGGGGATATAATTAAAAGATATCTTTGCGATAAGAAAACTGTACTATATTTTCATAATGAACAAGATTATCCCATATTCCAACAAGCATTTATCGAAATAATACGATCGAACGCAAATACAAAAACCTCGAAATTAAGCATTAAGTTAGAGGACCTTCAAACGTTTGCACAATTCAAAGAAATAATCCTAAAACAACATAAAGGATTTTTACATCCAGGTATTGAAAAAACGATTAATTTGTTTAAAGAAAAATATTATTTCCACGATTTTCAAAACCTAATTCAAAACATCATTCATATCAAATTTGAAAAAATTATCTACATATACAACTATAAGACGAGACATAAAACAACTAACCGAACACCAGCGGACATTTTTATCTATGCAGGATCACCCGACTATAATACCCAAACGAATAAAATACATCAAATAAACAATTTAAATAAAGATGGACACGACTTCGAAATCGATACTAGATTTAAACAAGAACCCTTAGTAAAGTCACAAACAACAAATCCATTCAAAAGACTACATATATACTCGCTCTCTCGTTTTTTCTGCTGTCGAAAACTTTCGCTGTCTTACTCTTTCCACTGTCAGCTTTCCAATCATGTATTTCCAAAGTCCGCGATCGGTTCAGCCCCCAAATGTAAGATGGAGTCCTCAATTGAATCCCCAAATATATTATATTATAGTTTATTAATAGTATTATAAATCGTGGACGGGCGAATAATGATTACAATATCCAAATTAATTCTCGGGTTCTGTGTACTGCTGATTTATCGGCTTTTTACTGCTGACTGCTGATACTTCTGCCAATCTGCATAAGGAAGTTGCCACCACGCTGCAACTACCTTATCCCATCTCACATTTGGCCTTGCTGATTAGTCATCAGCCTCTGATAACCATGCATTCTCGTTCTCTGCTGCAAAACTCCACAATTTCATGTTGTGATTGCTAGTGGTCGTATATTTTGGTCCCTCGGTGTCTGTTGCTGCTTTTCGAACATCATAGCGTCCTGCACGTTTCAGCTTCACTATCTTGTACGGTCCTAAAAACTCGCTTGCCAACTTTTTGCCTGCTACAAATTGGGTTCTACGAATGGCCACCAGATCTCCAAAATTGTATCCGATCTCGTTCTTTCGGTTTTTATCAAACTGCTCTTTATAACGTTTCTGAGCCATCCGTATATTTTTGAAGTGAAAACTTCTTTAGAATCGTTGGGAGTGATTTGAGACTCGATGAAACGAAAAAGCGACACTAAAAAGAGACATACATATAGATCTTATAGGACCGTGTTTTTGTAGCATTTTATGTTACAAAAATTTTTTTTTTAAATGTTAAAACAAATGCTGTATATTGTTTACAATGCGTTTGGGTACAATGAATGACATATGTAAAAAGCAAAGATTATACTAATTATTATTTTGTTGTTCGCCTTAGATTTTTAGATTTATTGATTTTTTGCAAGCGTGTGGTGATAAGTGTGTTACCATTATCTCGTAAGACTTTATGTTTAGAAAATCTTGGCGTTAACTTATTTCTACGGTTTTCTTTTCGAAATATGCTTTCATTAGTTGATAAGGGGGCTGCGGATTTCCGAGTTTCGTTAAGTTTATCAAGTTTGCTTTTAGTATTTTTATGTAAAATCTCTTTCACCTCTTGGTATAATTTTGATTGAAAAAAATTTAATTTTTGTAAATATTCATGATTAGTGTCGTATTTAATTGTTTGTTCAAATATAGGTGTGCGTCCAGTAAAAAGTTCAAAAGGTGTGTATTTTGTAGATGAATGTATAGCGTTATTGTACGTGAGAAGTGTTTCCGAAAGAGTTTCCTCGTGTTTGTTAATCTGCTTATTTTTCTTTTTTAATTCTGTGATTATTCTATAGGTTTCAATCAGTGTCGAATGTAATCGTTCTACTGGAGAGTTGCTGGATGACTGCTGGAAGGAAGTTATATGTCATTGGATGTCGTATTGATTACAGAAATCTTTAAATATACTGCCAGAAAATTCCGTACCCATAAACTATTTTTTTAGGGATTCCCAAAAGGCTGAAAAAATGTTTCATGGCGGTAACGACGTTTATGCAGGTCCTGTTGGGTATAGGGTAGCCACACGCAAATTTTGAAAACCTATCTATTAGTGTAAGATTATAGTTTTTGTTTATCGTGTATATGTCTATATGGACTATGTCCATTGGTTTGCAAGGAGTTTCTGGTACTTCAAAAGGTGGTTTCTGCGGCTGTCTATCGTATTTAAGTGTGAGGCAAATTTCACAACCCTTTATTATTTGCGCTATTTTGCTTTTCATATGTGGAAAGTAGACTTTTCTTTTAAGGTGCATTAATGTTTCATCAATACCCCGGTGATTGTTATTATTGTGATAATCATTGACTATTTTTTCTTGATCGGTCATATTAGTGATATCGTCTAAAAGAGTTGTACACCTAAGTAATTTAAATAATTTATTGTGAGAAAAATGTTTAGAGAACACATCTAGTACTATTTGAAAAATACTGTCTGATGTGTAAATTGCTAATGTCCTGTTAATCTTTAAAATTTTTTTTAGAATGTCTAGTACAGTATCTGAGTTAAGTCTGGGTTCTGTGATGGTTCTCCTTAATTTGTTTTTAAAGGGAGTAGAAAACTGGTAAGAAGCAGGAGAACCTTCAGCTAAAACAATCTGCAAATTAAAATCGTAAGGTGGTTTTTCGACAATTATTATGCTTGATGCAAGATTATACAGAGAAGATGTTACTTTGTTATTTGAAAAATTTTCGACATCTATATTGTTAACGATAATATTTTCTTCGAGAGCCTTTTTTGTATTGAAATTCGTATTCGTATTCTAGTAATTGTAGTTTCCAACGGGCGACCTTGTCGTTGGTGGAAAATGGTCCTGTGTTCCATGTTAATGGTTTGTGGTCTAACTAAAATAAATTTTTTTCCGAATAAGTAGGGTCTGAAGTGTTTTACTGCCCAATGGACTGCAAGCATTTCTTTTTCTGTAGCTGAATAACGGGTTTCTTCATCGGATAATGTGCGACTGGCGTAAGAAATAGGTTTGTCGCTTCCAGATAATTTTTAAGATAAAACAACGCCGATGGCATAATTGCTTGCATCAGTAGTTAATATAAAGGGTTCTTTAAAGTTTGGGTAGGTCAATATTGGATTATTACAAAGTAATGTCTCACAGAATTCAAAAGTTTTACAGTATTATTCATCAATTGTTACTGCTTTTGTACCTTTTAATTGTTGTGTTAGTGGCTTTGTTATGCGGGCAAAGTCTTTAATAAATTTTCTATAATAGCCAAGGAGACCTAGAAATGATTTAATTTGTCTCCTGTTTTTTGGGATAGGGAACTCCTGTTGGATTTTATCTTATTTGGGTTAGGCTTGACCCCATCTTGAGTTACAATATGACCTAGAAAATTAACTTCTCTCCGAAGGAAGTCAGATTTTGCGATTTGTAGCTTAAGATTAGCGGATCTGAGTCTATCAAATACTTGCCTTATATCTATCAGATGTTTTTGTAGAGATGGTGAAAAAATTATAATGTCGTCTAGGTATACTAAACAAATGGAACCTACTAGATCTCCAAGGACATGGTCCATTACTCTTTGGAACGTCGCAGGTGCAAATGGAACAATGGAACCTACTAGATCTCCAAGGACATGGTCCATTACTCTTTGGAACGTCGCAGGTGCATTCTTCAACCCGAACGGCATACGGATGAATTCAAAGTGGCCACCTTCGACTGTAAAAGCTGTTTTGCTCCTATCTGCTTGGTTTATTTCAATCTGGTGAAATCCACTAGCTAAATCAAGAGTTGAGAAGTAATTTGATTTACCAAGTTGGTCTAAAAACTCATTTATATTTGGAATTGGACAACGGTCTGAAATTGTTTTTTCGTTAAGTTTACGATAATCTAAAACTAATCTCCATTTCTGCGTTTCAGGGGAATTCGATTTTTTTGGAACTACCCAAACAGGGGCGCTCCAAGGCGAATAACTGTTTTTAATTATGTTTTGCTTTAGCATTGAGTCTATTTGGTCTTTTACTTCTTTCTTTAAGGCGTAGGGGTATCGATATGATTTAACAAAGATTGGCGTGTCGTCAGTTGTGTGTATATAATGTTTAATATCGCTGGTAAATGTTAGTTTTTGATTGTCGTCATAAAAAAGATCTGTGTACTTGCTACAGAGTTGTATTAATGCAATTTTTTCTTCGGAGTTTAGGTGATCGGTTTTTAATTTGGTAACGTATTTGTGGACATGTGGGAGACTTTGATTGTCCGAATTTATATTGTATATTTCAATATAGTGATTTTGATCATAGGGTATGGTTTCTAATGGCTGTTCTAAATATAATTGCTGATCTTCAAGTGAATTATTTACGATTACCATCTTGCTATATCCGTTAACTGAATTGTATAGACCTTCTGAAATCTCTAAGTGCTTATTATACATTGTCTGTTGAGAGTAGAAATTACCATCCTTCATCCGGACCGGAAGGGTTATTAAAGATTTTGAAGAAGCTGGGATAATATGTACTTCGGTTACTGGGTTGTCTTGTAAAGAAATTTTTAAACATGATTTTGGATTTTCTAAACAAAAACTGGCCAGATTAATATTGGCTTTTAACTTTCTAAGGACATCCATCCCAAGCAAACCTTTGAAATGTGGGTGAAAATCAAAAGAAGTAAGTCTATCTTCATTTGTTCATTAAACTCTTTAAGTGATTGAATCGTGGTTTTTTCTTTTATGACGTGTTGGTTCAACACTGACTGTACAGTTATAGGATTATCAAGAGTTTTGCGATCGACATTGCTCATTATGGTTGGGCTTACAAATGAATTTGTGGAACCTGTATCTATTAAGAATTTTATGGGTTGAGTTGTAACGGAATTTATCCATATAAAAGGGAGTGTCGATCCGTGTGAGTTTTTTGTTAAGTACCCTGTTGGTTCTCGGAGGCAGTTTCGAAAAAATTTCCTGCGTCATTAATATTACAAAGTTCAGTTGAAGATTGTTGCTCATTGATATTGTGTAATTGGTTCCTAGTTGGGCCTGTTGAATTGAAAGGATTTACAGTTGAATTTCTATTATGGTAGTTGTTATTAGCCTGGTTGTTAATGTTAGGCTGAGAAATGGTTGAATTATTGAGCCTGATGGCTCTTAACAGAAGGGAGCTGTATGGTGTCTGGTCAGTTCCTCTGATCAAAGCGATGACTTCTTCCACATTGACAATGAAGTCTTGCAGTTTATTAGGGATGCCGTCAAAAGTAAGTAGCTCCTTGATAAAGGCAAGGATATCAGTTGGATTTAAAGATGTTGGGTTGTTGGCTATCCTGCTTATTGTAGGCGTAACGTTTGGAGTCGATATAGTTGTGGGAAGTGACACTGAGGCATTTCCAGAATCCATTGCTACGTCGTTGGGTGAATGAACTGGATCTTCATAAATGAGTCTTGCCGTTCGTCTGGCAGATGTTCCTTTTGTGGCTGCTTGGAATGTAGATTTTTTTGGCATTTATGTTGACGTGATTTGTCGACGTGAGTGTTTCTAAATTCTGTAATGTTTTAAACATTATTATATTTATTTATATACATGTACATATATGTAACACCGACACACACATACATATATATGTATATACATACACATATACGTATATACATACATATATATACACATACACACACACACACATACATATGCACACACGTACACTAATATACATCTGTATTATTATCCTTATTATTTTTTTTTTTTATTTATTTCTATATTTTTTTTTTTGAGTGTTTTAAAATTCTGCAATGTTTTAATCATAATTATAATTGTCTATGCACATACACATACACACAACACACACACGCACACATATATATTTATATATATATATATATACACACATAGGTACATATATATATTTGTATATTTTTTTGTTTCACTTTATGGCACTAACATCGCATCGTTTGTATTGTTCTTAATGTTCTTTAAAAATATTTTGTAACAAACCTTTATTACTTTAATTATGTATTAATAGTATATTGTTAATAGTAATTAATAGTATATTGTTCTTAAACTTGGTGTCACAACTTTAAACTGAACTTTTAATTTTATTAACGTCTTTGCAACTCGAGCTCACTTTTGTAAATGAGCCTACAATAAAACGTTACTACTTATGAATGCTTCGTTTGCCAATTGCAGCTCTGCTTAGCAGATCGATTTCACTAGAATGTGCCGCTTTGCCGCTTCGTCTGCCCATCGCAGCTCAGCTAGCTGATCAGTTTCGCCAGAAATTGCTAGCTTTTTAGCGTCGCGACGACGCGTCGTTTGTTCGGCGTGGTTCTGCTATCAGATCGATTTCGCCCGAAATACCATACTAAGTATTGTGGTTTTGTAGCGTTTTGGCAATTCCGCCGAATTATGAAATTGAAAGCAGAATGAGCGACAAACAATGTGTATTTCGTAAAGAGATCTTGTGGCTTTGCAGCATATAAACATTTCCATTGAATTATAAGATTTACATATACCCATGTGTATATGCATCCATGTATATACATATTCCTCTTTTTTTTTTTTTTTTTTTTTTTGGAAATATTGTATGTTAAATTATGAATTTTTTTTTTTGTGGCGATTATCAACGTATGATTTCAGCCTACACTTTCACTAAAATAATTTTAATTTCACCTTTGATTGACCTTTAGTTATCAGCAATTGATTCTGTAGGCCAATCTTCATGTGTGTAACATGTACATGTATGTAAATACTGTAAGGTAAGTATTTTTTTTTTTTTTTTTTTTTTGTGATTGGTTTGCCATGTAAACGATTATCAACAATTGATTCCAATGCTTTTAAGACATAGTTCTCAATGTGAACATTAAGTAGGTCTATTCCTGACCCAGCTGCGCCAATTACCACCGGGAGCTAGAAGGTTTGAATGAGGGTGTGTGAGATGTGTGTGTATTTGGTTTTTCCCCGAGTAACTCAAACGTCTGTTCGATTGTATTGTAAAATTGGTCAGATGTTCGCAACGCGCAGAAGGAGGCGTTTACGACCCCATAAAGTATATAAATTCTTGATCAGCATGAGAAGCTGAGTTGATATTGCCATGTCCGCAAAATTTTTTCTTCTAGAGCTATATGATATAGTGGTCCGATCCTAAGGATTTTCATACTTTATCTTACCCGGGTAATAAAAAACCCCAAAAAAAGATTTCATCCCGATAGCTCTTAAGACGGCTGAGTAAAACGCATACGCACAGACGGACGGACAGATGGACATGGCTATATCAACTCAGCTTCTCAGGTCGTAAACGCCTCCTTCTGTGCGTTACGAACATCTGACCAATTTTACAATACCCTCTGCAAGGGTATAAAAAGTAAATAAAAATGTATCACAAAATATATAATGAATGAATGCACAGCAACTAGCATCACTGTCTGTTCAGCTCTCTAAAGTGGGAGAAATATGTGCATGCGAAACCAGATTGAGCAATGGAAAAACAGTTTTAATTGTGGCAATTTATATTTCACCGAATCAATCAATAAATAGCATCACGGAATTCATTCATGAAAATTTAATAAAGTATACACCAGAAGTATCGCGAATACTTAGAAAAGATTACGATAAAGTTCCAATGATTTTAAGTGGCGATTTTAACGTAAATTTTGCATTGGACACAGCGGTTCCTTTAATTGACTCTCTCAATACAACATTCAGTTTAAAAATGTGTAACAATCGCACTGAATCAGCAACACGATCAAAAACAACAATTGACGCGGTATTTCAAAGATATGTTGACAACATAGAAACCAAAGTATTTGTATCATATT
This sequence comes from Drosophila willistoni, assembly GCF_018902025.1. Lineage (NCBI taxonomy): Eukaryota > Metazoa > Arthropoda > Insecta > Diptera > Drosophilidae > Drosophila > Drosophila willistoni. Next base: position 34,281 of record NW_025814622.1, on the reverse strand, counting down.
TTAGCTATCATAAGCCACTCGTATTATTTGTTGAAATTGAAAACATTGATGATGAATAATAATAAAATGAAGAAAATAAAATATGACCTTTATAGCAATATTATAATGAACCTATAATTATCCCGCTCCTAATGCTGCTTTCGTCTCATTCTCCCTCAGTTTGTTTTACGGAAGGTTTCACTTCTATCGTGTCTAACCGTTAGACGCACTTTTTTTTTTTTTACTTTGTCACGCATCTCTTGCCTTTTTAAGTCAAAGTTGTCAAGCATTTCTTCCTAGAGCAACTGTAAGATATCGCTTTCGATTCCGCTCCTCATTTTCACGCCGAGCATCAACTCAAATGGAGTCCGCTTTGTGGACTTATGGACAGAAGACTTTTGGAATTTATGGACTTTTGAACTCTCGGTACGAACTTATACCATCTCTCAGGCTCCTCCGATGATAACTTGGATATAATGTTAAGGATCGATCGGTTGACACGTTCAATTTGTCCATTTCCTCTTGGCACTCCAGTGGTGCTCCAAACATGTTCAATTCCATTCTGCTTCGTATATTGAAACAATTGTTCATTATCTGCATCACTTTTCCTTCCATATGTGGTATCCAAAAACTTTATTGTACTGCGTGCATAGTTTTCTTCACTGCAAAGTGTCTTGCGTTGTGAGCTTCTGTAATTATTTCTCTTTCTAGGGATTTTGGTATAGCGAGCAAATCTGTTCCTTGTATAACTTTGTACACCAAACCTCCTTTAAGCTTAAAGTTGTCATATGGCTTGCTTCTAAGAATTTCGGAAATTGCTTTAATCATCGTATCATCTTGCCGAGCTTTTTTACTCTGCGCTGTGACTACTGAGGATACTAACATTATTTGACTTGTGTATCGGCTTAGGCAATCCACGTGTTTTAGCCGCTCTCCTCGTTTGTGTACTGCCTCAACATCAAAATCTTGCAAGAACCCATTGGGCAACCTCCCGAGGAACGTCTTTCTTACTCAATGTTTCTTTGAACGCAGCGCAATCAGTTACAAGCTTAAAATTAATTCCAAGAATATACTCCCGAAATTTTTTGCAAGCTAGACATATAGGTTTGGCATCTTGTACATAGCTATGCAGCCGTGCTTAAGACTCTGAGGTTTTCTTGCTCCAAAACAGAACGGGGTGAAGTTGACCCTCTTGCCACTGTAGCAATGCAGCACCAAACCCGTCTTTAGATGCGTCGGTATGTATTTCGCTTCTGGCATCCCTTCAAAACAGGCTCTTTTATTAAGGCATCTTTCAAGACTTCAACAGCGTTTTGTTCCTTCGGGCTCATTTTAAATTGCGGAAAAAGCCAGTTAATCGGAGAAAAGCCTGAACAGCCTTGATGTTTTTTGGCATTGGAAACTTTCTAATGGCTTTGGTCTTGTCTGCTCCCGGTTTCATGTTTCCGTTTCCAATTTGGTGACCCAAAAATTCCAGTTCAGTCTGCAGAAATCTGCATTTCCTCCATTTTTTTTTTAACCCGTAATTAGCTGCTACATTCAGAACTTTTTGCAATTTCGTAAGACAGTCGTTGACTGTTTCCGCAAGTATTATGATATCGTCCATGTAAACATCGAGAACTTTATCATTAATGAGGTTTTGGAATACGTCATTAACAAAACGGATAAAAGCGGCTGGGGAGTTGCAAAATTTCTGATTTTGGTTGGCAGCTTATTCCTCAAATAGCTGTGCGAACGTATATCCAACGGGAGTTAATGTCATTTGGAACTTTGATATGAAATCGTATCCCAACAGTAATTCAACACCCTCTGTGCGACTACCAGAAACGTGTGTGTGAGGCAAATACCATCGATCTGCACCTCTGCCTTGAACTGACCTACGTGTGGTGTTGTTCTAGTCCTCTCAGAAAAGACATACTTGCAGCTGGACTCCTCGCATTCGGCTGAACACAGACTTTCTAAGTAGAGACACGTCAGTTCCGGTGTCTATCAATCCCTTTACATTCACCTCGCCTATATGCAATGATTTGAGTCGGTTTTCTTCATACACAATGTTTACAGAGTAGGAAGCAGGACAATTTTTGGACATGTGTCCAGTTTGGTTGCAACTGGACTTCTGTTCTGTACTTCTGTTTATTGTTCAATCCATATGCATCGTCGTTGAGCTCAAAGTTTTAAAACCACTGCTGTACTGACATTCCTTCCCTGCAGAATTCTGGGATGATTTTGGCAAAGTTCTCCACCACCAACTTGGTGTCATTCGTTTTCTCTATTTCGTCGGCATGCACTTTCAGAGAAAATAGTTGGACCAGCTGTTGAACAGTCGCGGTGTTCTCAACCAGTATTGCTGCATTTATTCCGGCCTGGTTTTCAACATTTCCATGGTTGTTCAATTGCCTCTAATTCATTACCCATTTCAAATGGGTGCGACACCGGGGCTAATTGGTCCTCTTGGTCCGACAATGATGCGATTACGTAACACTCTTGTTGAAAGCGTACCCTCTCTTATTGGAATCTGGCTCGCGATTTTTCCTCTTCGTTTTTTGCTTCCTGTATTCGTCTCGTTTTTTTCGATTGCTGCCTTCGTTTCTTTTTTCGTTTCGTTTGCCGCCAGAATTTCACGTCTGCTTGCTGTCTCTTTTTTCGTTTCGTTTTCCGCCAGAATTTCGCGTCCGCTTGTTGTCTCTTTTTTCGTTTCGTTTGCCGCCAGAATTTCACGTCCGTTTGGCGTCAGAGCATCGCGTCTTCTTGCGAAATTGGAACTCGTTTTTTCGTCTGAGTGTACTCGCTCTCTCGTTTTTTCTGCTGTCGAAAACTTTCGTTGTCTCACTCTTTCCACTGTCAGCCTTCTAATCATGTATTTCCAAAGTCCGCGATCGGTTGAGCCCCCAAATGTAAGATGGAGTCCTCAATTGAATCCCCAAATGTATTGTATTATAATTTATTAATAGTATTATAAATCGTGGACGGGCGAATAATGATTACAATATCCAAATTAAAGCTCAGGTTCTGTGTACTGCTGATTTATCGGCTTCTTACTGATGACTGCTGATACTTCTGACTGTTGATATTTCTGACTACTGAACACCGACTACTGAACCTCGACTGCTGACTGCTGAACATTGACTATTGACTATCGACTGCCAACTAGAGGTGCAAAACTATCGATCCTTGCAGTCCTTGGTAATAATAATTTTACATGTTCAAAATTTATTTACAAACAAAACAATTTTACTCTCTATTTTACAATTTGTTCTTCTTCTTCCCTCATTCCCAAAGCAAAGCAACGCACGCATACACATACACTTTATGTAGCGTTGCGTCTGTGTGTGTATGCATATAATCTGTTGATGACGAAAGGTGTAGTCGAAAGCAAACAGCGCTTCCGGCAGAGCTGGGAGCAGAGCCGATTATAACTTGTGTTATATTTATCCGATCACATTCAAATTTTTTTTTGACGGACGGACGGACGGACAGAAGGACATGGCTATATCGACTCAGCTTCTCATGCTGATCAAGAATATATATAATTTATGGGGTCGGAAACGTCTCCATCTGTGCGTTACAATCATCTGACCAATTTTATAATACCCTCTGCGAGGGTATAAAAAGATATAATGGATCGCTTCCTTAAAAGAGGTACTACAATTTTGAAATAATTAGTAAGAATGCTTAAAACATTTTTGTCTAATTTGAGGTAAACGTAGCAGTTCTGCAGCAAGTTGCGATTGCAACAGCAGTGACAGCGACAAAAATTCTGTGTCGGCAAAGCCTGCACAAAAAAGAAAACAAAATTTCAGATGTCTGGAAATATTTTAAAAATTTGCTAAATGCCTTAATTGCGGCAAGGAGTACAAAACCAGTGGCAACACATCGAATCTACATGATCACCTTAAACGGTTTCACCCGAACTTAGACAGAAATGCTCCTGATACCAATGTACAAGTTGCTGAAAATGCTGTACAACATGAGAACATTGCGTTTCCAGCAGCAGTTGCCGGTCGGTTTTTGCCAAGCGCAAAAAATACATTGATAAAATCTTAACGGAGATGGTTGCTAAGGATGTGCAGCCCTTTAGTATAGTGGAGAACGAAGGATTTATAAAATATACGCTGGTTTTAGATCCACGATACAAGCTTCTCAGCCGGACTCAATTACAAAACGTTCTGATGGCCATTTTGTTTAAAGAAACTACGGAGAAATTGTCAACAATTTTGGAGCAGATTTCGGACATTGCCATAACATGCGATTTGTGGACATCTAGTGCTAACGTGAGCTTTTTAACAGTAACGATTTCGTGCATTAACACAGCATCAAAACCGCATCGCTGGCAACCAAAAAACTGATAGATGTTACAAATCACTCGGCGCAAAACATAGCAGATACTTTAAAAAATATATTAACATCTTGGCACATCTTTGAAAAAACTGTCTGCATTGTGACTGACAGCTCGAAGCTGAAAGCATGCGAAATTTTGAAAATCCAAAATCTGCCATGCTTAGCCCATACAATTAATCTGGTAGTCCAAGATGGCTTGAATCTCCATCACAACGATGTCGCAAAAGCTTTGTTTGCAAAATGTAAAACTATTGTAACATTTTTCAAGAAAAGTTATATTTGGTTAGAAAAAAAAATTATTCGTTATCCACAATCGTTTCCATTATCCCCGGCGGAACTACCTTTTAGTATTGCTTCATCAGGGTGAAACTCCACCTACGTCGGGGTTTGAACTCGAGAACAACCAAAAAATTCCAATTGTGGAACAAAAAGGCCAACTGTGTGAGGAAATATCAACTGTGTGTTGCAACCACAAAAATTCCAATTGTGGAACAAAAACGCCAACTGTGTGCGGAAATGTCAACAGTGTGTGTTACATCCATAAACTCCAATTGTGGAACAAAACGCCAACTTGTGTGCGAATAAAACAAAACACCACTAAAAAAACAAAAATGGCCGTAGAACTCACCGAAGCCCACCTCAATCAAGCACTGCCTTCGTTAAGACAGGTGGCAAATTGAAGACGCAGACATGTGAGGAACTTCTTTGACGCCTCTACAACACCAACTATACAGGAAACCTTCGTAAGTTTGTAACAGAATTAGAAGATAAATCCCATATTACTAAAAACAAGCTTAGTCTTGAAAACGATGCAAATAACAATACTCTTTATACAATTGCTTTAAATAACACTATAAAAGATGTAATCAACAAAAAATTACCCGATAGATTATTTATGACATTAGCTAGATATGATATAACCACAGTTAGCAAGCTGAAACAATCCTCGGAGCCTCGGAACAATCGGAAGAAGAAATAGGGACAAGTCCTTCATCAGAAATAAACCTTTGAGATGTGTAGTCGACTCAGGATCTTCAATAAACGGATTGTCCGAAAACTTGTTTAATTTCAAAACCCATTTAGGAGATTTCAAAATACATATGATTGAAGGAGCAGTAGAATTAAAAGAAATCATTTTTCTTACACCCAGCAAACTTTGTCCGACAGAACAAAAATTTTATATCCATAAATTTTCAAATAAATATGACATGATAGGCAGAACTTTCCTAAAACCATGTAAAGCCCAAATAAATTAAGAGGAAGAATACGCAAAACTAGGAAACTATACATTTTATTTCAGAGATAATGAAGAAATAGAAGAAGAACATAACATAGAATGTTTGGACTCACCTACAGATAGGGACCCAGACACAAATTTTGCGATTGAAAATGAAATAATAGAAAGCAATGAGTATAGACTCGACCATTTAAACAACGAAGAAACACAAAAACTTAAAAAAGTCTTGTACGAATTCAGTGACATTCAGTACCGCGAAGGTGAAAATTTGACTTTCACGAGTACAATACTCTATTCATACAAAACATGAGGTACCCAATTTATAAACGTCCATACAAATATCCCCAAACATTTGATATAGAAATCAACAAACAAATAAATTAAATGATCGAACAGGGTATCATTCGAAAATAAAACTCACCCTACTGTTCACCCATTTGGATCGTTTCAAAAAAAGAAGATGCTTCCAATAAACAAAAATTCAGATTAGTCATTGACTACCGAAATTTAAATGAAGTCACAATAGATTGTAAATTCCCAATTCGAGTCATGGATGAAATTCTCGACAAACTGGGAAAATGCCAATACTTTACCACCATTAATTTAGCTAAGGGATTTCATCAAATTCAAATGGATCCTGAATCTATAGCAAAAACAGCTTTCTCAACTAAACATGGCCATTACGAATACACACGTACGCCATTTGGTCTTAAAAATGCCCTGGCAACATTCCAAAGATGCATGAATAATCTTTTGGAAGACCTTATTTATAAGGATTGTCTTGTTTATCTGGATGACATTATAGTGTACTCCACTTCATTGGAGGAACACATACTATCACTCAGAAAGGTATTTAACAAACTAAGAGAAGCTAATCTTAAACTCCAACTCGACAAATGCGAATTTATGAAAAAAGAAACAGAATTCCTTGGTCATTTAATAACAACAGGAGGTATAAAACCTAACCCAAATAAAATCAAAGCAATTCAAAATTTTCCGATCCCTAAAACCCCAAAAGAAATAAAATTATTCCTAGGATTATGCGGATTCTTCCGAAAATTCATACCAAACTTTGCACATATTGCAAATCCTTTAACTCTTGGATTAAAGAAAGGAGCTAAAATTAACATAGACGACTCACATTATATTTCATCCTTTGAAAAATTAAAATATTTTGTTATGAACGACTCCATAGTTGCATACCCCGATTTTAAAAAACCATTGTTCCTAACCACAGATGCTAGCAATATAGCTTTAGGTGCGTTCATCTCACAGGACCATAGACCTATTTCTTACGCAAGCAGAACGTTGAACGTAGCAATACTTTGGGCAACAAAGTATTTCAGACCATACCTTTTTGGTAGAAAGTTCGAAATTCTAAGCGACCATAAGCCTTTAGTATGGCTCAGCCATATAAAAGAACCAAAAATGAAACTTCAACGATGGAGAATAAACCTAAATGAGTTTGATTACAAAATAAAATATTTACCCGGCAAAGAAAACCACTTAGCAGATGCTCTTTCCAGAATTAAAACATATGAAAACTTTTTAGGATCAACAGACAGCACCGCAGCTACAATACTTAGTGCTAACGAGGATAATGGAAACTACATTCCAATAGTAGAAAAACCCATTAATTATTTTAACAGGCAAATAGAATTCATTATAGGTTCAGAAGACAAAGCAGAAACATTAACCTATTTTTATAAATCAAATATATAAATAACATACAAAGAAATGACCAATGCTTACGCAGGGGATATAATTAAAAGATATCTTTGCGATAAGAAAACTGTACTATATTAACAAGCATTTATCGAAATAATACGATCGAACGCAAATACAAAAACCTCGAAATTAAGCATTAAGTTAGAGGACCTTTAAACGTTTGCACAATTTAAAGAAATAATTCTAAAACAACATAAAGGATTATGTTGAGTTTGGCGCTAAGGTTCGATGTTTTAGCGGGCCCACAAGAAAACACTCCACTTTTCACGTGATACTTCATTTATTTCTTCCACGTGTATTTCTTATGCTAATGGTGTGTGTATGGTGTGTGTGCCGTATGCGAGTCGTTATTATGCGAGCCGTTTGAGAGCTGCTATGATTGTAAGCGAGCCGTTTGTAAGCGAGCCGTTTGTAAGCGTGCCGTTTGTAAGCGAGCCGCTATAAATTAATCGCCCTTACTCGCGGTTGTAACCAAACTGTTTTGTCCGCCGCTTAGTAACAAGCATAGAACCTAACATGTAAGCTTAAAGCGCAAGATGCAACGGTTAATTTCCCAGCACGTAGGCTGGCGCTTAAGAATAAGTATGAAAATGAAAGAGAATGAGTGATATGGGTTAACCCATTGGTGGCTGCGTCGGGTCTGCTGGCCAGTTAGCGAATTTCGGTGGCAACATTCCCCCCCAGTAAAGCTGCTCTCTTCAGGGGGTTGCTTTGCTCCAAAACAGCCGACGTCTAATACAGCTACTTTAGCCATGGGCCGTTGAAGAGTCCCGTTGGCAGTTCTGATGATCACTCGACGCACCTGGTTGTCTTTGGCCAGGATTGTTTGCTCGACTATACCTTTTGGCCATCTATTTCGGGGCAGAGTCTCGTCCAATATTACAACGACGTCTCCAGCTGCTATTGGTGGTCTCTTCGTAAACCATTTTCCTCGCCTGGCTAAATCTGGAACGTATTCGCGTACCCATCGTCGCCAGAATTGATCGGCGAATTCTTGTACAGCTTGCCACATGTGCTGTACGGTATGTGTGGTTTCGAAGACTGGTTTATAGCCGCTTGCTGATCCTAGTAGTAGATGGTTAGGGGTGATAGCCTCGTCGTCTTTGCTGTCCAGAGAGACAAAAGTAAGCGGTCTGGAATTTATGATGAATTCCACTTCCCAGAGTGCGCTTTGTAGGCCCTCGCTGGTGAATTTTCTCGCTGGGCAGATTGCGTAGAGTACAGTCTTGACGGAACGAACAAGTCGCTCCCATGCTCCCCCCATATGAGGAGCGGCTGGTGGATTAAATTTCCATTTGATGTCATCGAACGCCGGTTGCACAGCGTTGAAGTTGATCGTCTGCGCTTTGTCACAGATAATCTTTTCAGCAGCTTTGTAGTTAGTGCCATTGTCGCTGTAAATTTCTCTCGGGGTCCCGCGCCGATTGATGAAGTTTCGGATGCACATTATGCACGATGCAGTGTCCAAAGAGCACGCCAGTTCTATATGCACTGCCCGTATGGTTAGGCAGGTGAAAATAACGCCCCATCTTTTTTCGCTTCGCCGTCCTACAGCAACCAAGAAGGGCCCGAAGTAGTCGATACCGACGTAAGTGAAGGGACGTTGGTAGGCAGCCAGCCTGGCGATGGGCAAGGGAGCCATTTGCGGTGGAACAGGCATGGCGCTCTCATTTTTACAGCGTTGGCAAGACTTCCGCATGCCTTTGTATAAGACTCGTAGGCGTGGTATGTAAAACATGCCTCGAATCCTGTTAATACACGTCTCATGGGATGTGTGGTGCATTTCCTGATGATACCAGTTCACTATGAGCCGAGTAATGTGGTGCCCATATGGGAGCAGTATTTGGTTTTGGCCGTTTAGGTTTTCTGCTCGCCCTCGGGTACGTAGGAGCTGGTTTTCATCTAGAAAGATTGTGAGGAACATTATAATTAACTATAATATCCCACACAACAAGCCAGCAACAACACAATCAAGCGGTGCAAAGGATGCACCAGATACAAGATACAGCCGAGACACAAACCAAACGTACGATATACGACCGAACCCGCTGCTGATGGATCGAACCGATTCAGTATAAGTGGCATACGATCAAACGTGGCCAGTCGAACCACACGCAACCGCCGGTGATTTCGTACAAGCGGGAAGATGCGTGGGAAGCATAATGCAAGAAACCGATATACACACACATGCGATGGGCAACCAAGTCCAACATGGCTCGATCCCATGATTTCGATCGAACCACATGCGACCGCTGGCAATTTCGTACAAGCGGGAAGATGCGTGGGGGGCATGCATGCATTATATGAAACGATAATGGTTTGTGGATTGCATAGGGGAATATACGAACCGAAGGGGGAGGGATGAACGATGGGGAAGCCCTCTATCTGATAGATACGGTATACGTATGAAAGTGCATTGCAGGGGAAATTAAACGAGTGCACACAGCACGCGTGCATCGCGACCCATAGCATTTTTTAGCCTAGCCATTCTTTGAATATTGCCGGTAAGCAGAATTCGCCGGAAGAGGCGACCCACTTCTGACACGATCCCAACGCCGCACTTTTTAGCCTAGCCATTCTTTGAATATTGCCGGTAAGCAGAATTCGCCGGAAGAGGCGACCCACTTCTGACACGATCCCAACGCCGCTGCCAACAGCACGACGCCGCAGCCAGCGCCCTATGGGCATCTCGGGATATATTTAAGGGACCACGCTCGACAGAGCCGGCAGTCTTAGTTTAGAAGGCAGTCTTAGTTTAGACGTGGAACTAATTGACTCAAGTCTACAAGTCATGATCAATCAAGGGAGTTTTTAAGGCCTTACGAGTAACCTTAAAAGCTCAGACTAGTGAAACAAACAAGTGAAAGGATCAAGAAAAGTCAGAATAATTTGAGACGGCCTTACGAGTAACCTCTCAAATTATCCTGTAACCAGCAAGTCCTTGGAATAGGACTAAGACACCGTGGTTATGCAAGAATCGAGTAAGGTCACACTGCTCCAGGACAATTCCCAGCATATTGGAAGGTACAAGGATATATCCTGTTACCGAAACACCAGGAAAGAGGTCGGGACTCCTCTAAAGGAAACTTGTCATATCCAACCAAGCCCATAAACAATCGTAAATAAACATACCACCAAGACAAATCAATAAACAAACCTGTTCTAATTTCACCGGGGCACAAAATAAATTTTGTTGTGCCGAACCTAGCCCAAGAGATAATTGTAAATATCCCGAAGGACGAAAAAGGATCGTTACAACTGGCGCCCAACGTGCTATACTGATGAAATTTTAAACAAGACAAAAGTTTGAAAATTGAAAAGAAAACATCAAAATGGGGAAAGGATGGATGTACCACATGAAGAAGGAGGATCTGCTACAAACAGGCCAAAGGATCGGAGTCAACATGAACGGCACGGTAGAGGAGATGAGAAAACAACTCGGCGAATGGATAGACAACCACGAGTCTGATCCAGAGTGGGGAGAGGAGATAAGAAGATTAGAACTCAAGTTCACAAAAATGTCCAAGCAAAAACCAGAAACAAGCGCAGCACAGTCAGGCGAGAATGGTGAGAACAAGGAGGCCGAGGAGTTCAAAAAAATAAATATCGCTACGCTAGCGATTCCTCCATTTGCACCACCAAGATGGGGAAGCGAAGGAGCATTAGACAGCACCGACACAAAGAGGGAGTGGACTGTCAGATTCGATGGCAATTCCAGACCGCTAGAATTTATAGAACAAATCGAGTGGTTAGCAGACATGTATGACATCGAACTGGACATGATCCCAAGAGCAATGCCAGAACTACTGAAAGACAAAGCACTCAAATGGTACCTCGCAAACAATAAGCAGTGGCGATCGTGGAAGGAATTCGTTGAGGGCTTCAAGAAATACTTCCTGCCAAGAGGATTCTTCAACAAATTGGCTGATCAAGGGGAAAATCGCAAACAAAACAGAAACGAGTAGAACGAGCGAAGTATGGGTATGACAAGCGGATTGAGGGGAGTGACGCAGCGCCGCCAGAAAAGGGAAAGCAGCGAAAAGTAAACGGGATACGTGTGGCGGCCAATGGGAAGGCGACGCCAACATGAAAAAGTGATGCAAGCCAAGGTGTACAAGCAAGAAAGACAAGGACAAGGAATAAATGAGCGCGCAGCCACAGAGAAAGTGGACATATGCGCCAAGGATTTACGGGACTTTCACCACGGATAGCAACAAGTGGATGCGTGGGTGAAAGCAGAGGGCCGATGGAAACTGGCCAGCTGTATAGCGGTACTACACCAATATATCCCTGAGGCCGTGGGAGCTGCCTATATAAAGGCCAATTAGTCTCCAGTTATATGTAAATTACGGCACAAAGAAACAGGAAAACCAGGCAAGCACATATCAGCCAGATGAAACAACAAATATGTGAACAAACAGATGGCAAGAAACTAGATGAACAATGAGTAAGGACGACTCTGATGACATGGCAGCGAGAAAGAAATACACATACAGAAAACAAACACAAGGTACAAGGAACAGGGGAGGGCAAATCACTCCCGAAGAAGGGGGGGAGTGTGAGGAACATTATAATTAACTATAATATCCCACACAACAAGCCAGCAACAACACAATCAAGCGGTGCAAAGGATGCACCAGATACAAGATACAGCCGAGACACAAACCAAACGTACGATATACGACCGAACCCGCTGCTGATGGATCGAACCGATTCAGTATAAGTGGCATACGATCAAACGTGGCCAGTCGAACCACACGCAACCGCCGGTGATTTCGTACAAGCGGGAAGATGCGTGGGAAGCATAATGCAAGAAACCGATATACACACACATGCGATGGGCAACCAAGTCCAACATGGCTCGATCCCATGATTTCGATCGAACCACATGCGACCGCTGGCAATTTCGTACAAGCGGGAAGATGCGTGGGGGGCATGCATGCATTATATGAAACGATAATGGTTTGTGGATTGCATAGGGGAATATACGAACCGAAGGGGGAGGGATGAACGATGGGGAAGCCCTCTATCTGATAGATACGGTATACGTATGAAAGTGCATTGCAGGGGAAATTAAACGAGTGCACACAGCACGCGTGCATCGCGACCCATAGCATTTTTAGCCTAGCCATTCTTTGAATATTGCCGGTAAGCAGAATTCGCCGGAAGAGGCGACCCACTTCTGACACGATCCCAACGCCGCACTTTTTAGCCTAGCCATTCTTTGAATATTGCCGGTAAGCAGAATTCGCCGGAAGAGGCGACCCACTTCTGACACGATCCCAACGCCGCTGCCAACAGCACGACGCCGCAGCCAGCGCCCTATGGGCATCTCGGGATATATTTAAGGGACCACGCTCGACAGAGCCGGCAGTCTTAGTTTAGAAGGCAGTCTTAGTTTAGACGTGGAACTAATTGACTCAAGTCTACAAGTCATGATCAATCAAGGGAGTTTTTAAGGCCTTACGAGTAACCTTAAAAGCTCAGACTAGTGAAACAAACAAGTGAAAGGATCAAGAAAAGTCAGAATAATTTGAGACGGCCTTACGAGTAACCTCTCAAATTATCCTGTAACCAGCAAGTCCTTGGAATAGGACTAAGACACCGTGGTTATGCAAGAATCGAGTAAGGTCACACTGCTCCAGGACAATTCCCAGCATATTGGAAGGTACAAGGATATATCCTGTTACCGAAACACCAGGAAAGAGGTCGGGACTCCTCTAAAGGAAACTTGTCATATCCAACCAAGCCCATAAACAATCGTAAATAAACATACCACCAAGACAAATCAATAAACAAACCTGTTCTAATTTCACCGGGGCACAAAATAAATTTTGTTGTGCCGAACCTAGCCCAAGAGATAATTGTAAATATCCCGAAGGACGAAAAAGGATCGTTACAACTTTTGTTGTGCCGAACCTAGCCCAAGAGATAATTGTAAATATCCCGAAGGACGAAAAAGGATCGTTACAAGATATTCAAACATATGAGTTTAGAATTTGTTTTTAAAGGTTTACCTCTCGTTAAGTTGCGAATTTCTGGGTTGAATTCAGATGACTGCGCATGCCGCAGTAGGAGTGTGCGTGCCTGCTGAATCATCTCGTAAGACACCTCTGTAGGTGGCGATGCCTTCTTTTGTTTCGCTTTCAGTTTCTCAATGTAGAGAATAAAGCGCGCTAAAGCTCGATATAGCCTGCGCCAGTCGGAAAAATATTCCGCGTTAAGTTTTAGCTCCATCGGCGAATTGTCGATGAAGAGTATGTTATGCCTGACTTCAGCATTGTTTGGTGGCCCCAAATCATCGCATTTTGGCCACTCGTGTTGATCCTGCAGCAAATAGTCTGGACCGTGTAGCCAAGTTTTATATTTATTGGCGTTGTTTGTTTTAGAAGCAAGATCTGCAGGGTTAAGGTTGGTTGGAACCCAGTTCCATTGGCTAACGTTTGTGAATTCCAGTATTTCGCCCACGCGGTGCATGACGAATTGCTGAAACTTTCGTGGATCCATACGAAGCCATTTGAGAACAGTCTTTGAGTCGGACCAATAACAACTCGAGTTAATTGACAATCTTGGATTGCGTTGGATTCGGTTACTCAGCTTTGCTCCGATAACTGCGGCCTGCAGTTCCACCCTTGGTATAGATAGTGGACTCAACGGTGCCACTTTCGCCTTGGAGGCCACGAAGCTGAGGTAGGTTCTTTCCCCCTGGCGTATCCGAAGGTAGCAGACTGCTGCGTATGCCAATTCGCTGGCGTCAACGAACGTGTGTAACTGGACATCATGGATTTGATCGCTGCTGTTGAAATAACATCTCGGGATGGTCAATCCGGCGATTGTTGTAAGGATCCGTTTCCATCGTATCCATTTGGGTAACAATGCGTCGGGCAAACCAGTATCCCAGCCAATGCCGCTTCTCCAGACTTCTTGCAGTAGGATTTTCAGCTCTATTGTAAAGCATGAGATGAAGCCGAGTGGGTCGTACATTGACATAAGTACTTGCAAGAGCTCGCGTTTGGTTGGTGTTTTGTCGCTGTCTAAAACGTTGCGCTTCAGCCTGGCGAACTTGCAGATGAATGTGAATACGTCGGAGTTCGGCATCCAATATAAGCCGAGTACCTTTTCTGTTGCGGTAATTTCGACAGCTTCGGGAAGTAGTGAATCGCTCTTTAGTATTCGTAGAACCTCCTTTGAGTTTGAAGACCAATTGCGTATGTGGAAACCACCTGCTGCATGGATGTCTCTGACTTGAGTTGCGATGTTTTCGACTTCCACGTAGTTGTCGCCGCTGTATATAAAATCATCCACGTAGTGGTAGTCCTTCATGGCTTGTGCTGCTTGAGGGTACTGTTGGCAGAATCGATCTGCATTTTTGTCACGAATAAAGTGTGCAATGCAGGGTGCGCAATTGATTCCGAAAGTAAGCGCTTCCATAACATAGACGTTAGGCTCTTGCCTCTCGGATTTTCTGTCGAACCACAGAAACCTTTGCGCATGAATGTCTGCTGGTCTCACTCGGATCTGGTGGAACATCTCGGCGATATCGCCACAGATCGCCACTCGTCCCACTCGGAATGAGAGTAAGAGGTCAAACAGGGAGTTTAGGAGATCCTGACCACTCCAGATGTAGTCATTCAGGGCCTTGCCGCCGGATTGGGCGGCTGCGTCCCATACAAGCCGGACCTTCTCTGGTTTATTTGGATTTTTAGTTATGAAGGTTGGTAGATACCATGTCCGTCTGTTTGGTGCAGCTATTTCCTCCGGCGTCAGCATGCGAGCATAGCCCTTTTCGACGAGGTTTTCGATTTGCTTGGTGATTTGCTCCTTCAACTGTGGTTGTCGGGAAAATTGCTTTTGTAGGCATTTGAGCCGTTTTAGTGCGTTTGCGTAGCTATCAGGTAATTAAACTTCAGGGTCTTTCCACATTAGACCGACCTCGTACCTGCCGTTCTTCAAGGCGGTAGTAGATTCAAGTCTGGTTAGAGCTTGAGTTTCTTCTGGTGATGATAGCGGTTTTGCTGTGGTAGCGTCTAATGAGAACGCTTGTTTGATGATCTCATGCAGCTTGGCGTCTGCGTCTCGGCATCCACACATGTGAACGCTGACATTAGCTCTAGTGGCCCTTGATGGCGTGGAGCTTTGTAGTGCCCATCCCAGTGGCGTCTTTGACGCTATTGGTTGGTGCCATGCCCCCTCTTTGATTTTAAGGGGTACGGCGAGGTTCCAGTTATTTGTGCCGATTAGGATGCTTGGGCGTGCGTTGGTGTATGGTGCTATCGGTAGTCCCGCTAGGTGGGGGAATTCTTTGGCGAGAGCCCTTATGTCGATAGACTGTACAGGTAGATCCAGGGTGTCAACACTGTGAACCTCTTCCAAGTAGAATTGATTGCCATTATGTGGATTGGCAACCGTAAGCGTGACACGTTCCGATGCATTTTCTTCGCGTGTTGTATCGTTGGTCCATTTTAGGCACCGTGGATCTGGAACGCCTTTTAAGCCGAGTTGCTTAAAGACCTTGTTGTCGATGAGCGTTAGTGCCGATCCCTCATCTAGAAATGCAAAAGTGTTAGTGACTTTCGTTTTATTGATGATTTGTATTGGAATGACACGGAAATATGTTGAGCCAGACTCTCTGGATCGTTGGGTGTGCTTGCCGTCCGGCGTATGCACGTTGGTGACCATAGCTGGTCTGTTTGGACTGCTGGATTTCGCAGCCTCTGGCATCGGCTGCATCTCATGGATCAATGGGTGATGTTTGCTTCGGCAGCCTCGTATGCCGCAAACCTTTTCACGTTGGCACTTTTGGTGATGACGGTTTAGGCATTGTTGGCAGAGCTTGTGATTTTTCAGAAAAGACATCTTTCGTTGATGTGGCGTGGCTTTGAACGATGGGCAGCTGTGTATTTTGTGCCCAGGTTCGTTACATACGACGCACGTAATTTCCTTGACCTGCTCTTTAGGTGCCTCTGTGTGATGATTTAGGCTTCCGCTCTTCTTATGGTAAAGCGGCGATGTTACCT
Organism: Drosophila willistoni; assembly: GCF_018902025.1. NCBI lineage: Eukaryota > Metazoa > Arthropoda > Insecta > Diptera > Drosophilidae > Drosophila > Drosophila willistoni. The sequence continues at coordinate 17,982 of NW_025814622.1, read as the reverse complement.
GGCTTGCTGCTTCAGCTATGTCGTAGATCCATTTGCTAAAAGATTCCATTGATGGTACCTTAGTGTCTTTGGGAAACATTGCCCACTGCAGCTTCAATTGTGTGGGGAGTTTCTCTAGTAGCTCTTGTACGAGCATTGGGTTTTGCATGTAACCTGTGAGTCCACATGCTTCCATCGTTGAGTAGATGTTTCGTACACACAGTGCGTATTCGATAAGTGGTTCAAGCTTATCTTTTATTGCGGGTAGTTGCCGCGTTTTTTCCAGTAAGTTGTGCAAAATATGCTCTGGCCGACCGAAACACATACGTAATGTTTGTATGATTTCAGGGACCATTGCTGGTAAAAGGAGTTTGGATTGAACTAACTCACGTGCTTTTCCCTTTAGGCTAGCTTGCAGCCGCATAAGATTTTCTGCATTCGTATACCCAGCGATTTCCGTACTTGTCTGAAAACTACTGTAGAATAGAGGCCAGTTCTGAGGATTGCCATCAAATGTTGGAAGCTCTTTCGGTATCGCTTGACGGGCTGCAAGTTGTGCCGCGCTTGGTATGGCTGTGTTTAGGTCTATGTCCATTCGCACTTTACTTTCTGGATAGTACGATGCAGCCCTGGTTTGAGTATTTGTGAAATTCCAGGGAGCCATCGGCGTAGCACTTAGGTGCGGTTGTTCGCGTGTCGTAGCACGCGTGTTGTTTGAGGTTAGGAACGGCAGTTGCGGTGCCACGTGATCGTAATGCCACGTGTCACGCACAGCTGAGTGTGTGACCATCGCTTTTTGTTTGGCAGAAGTAAAAATAGGAACAGCCGTCCTAGCTGTGTCCGGGAATATTTTTGGCGGGCATAGTCCAAAGTCCCGATCCGGTTCTGGTAGCGGCGCCGTTGGTTTTGCTGGTAACGAAGTAGCCTGAGGTTCGCCTGCTCGTGTGGTATTTCTGAGGTTCTGCAGGGCGTTGCTCAATATGGTTGTGATGACTTCCGATGACACGTTGACGCAGTCGCAGTCCCAGCTGTTCTCAGATTTCTCGTCTATTACTCCAACGCAGTCGAAATGATACCAGGAACAGCATCGATTGCATTGCACCATGCGGTCATTGTCTTCCTGCATGCATTTCTTGCAATGATATATTCCACTTGATAAGTCTTTTGTTGCCATGGTTTACCAATGAGTTTATACTTTTAAGCGATGTTGATTAGTTATGTGACCTATGTAGGTCGTAAACGGTTGACCGTTGAGGTTATGTATCACAATTTAGTGATTGGTTATGCAATCATCGAGGTTAACCTCTATATGATTGGCGTGTAGAACCGTGGGTTGACCCGTCGAGTTGAGTTAAATAATTAACTTTTTCGGTTCATTTAGTGGTTTACCACTGTAAGATTAATTTATGGAATTAATCTGTAGAATTAATTTTTAGAATTAATTCATTGCCTTTATGGCGTAATTTATAGAATTAATTTATAGAATTAATTCTGGCATAATTTATGGAATTAATTTATAGAATTAATTCCTGCCATTAATTTATAGAATTGTTGAGTTTGGCGCTAAGGTTCGATGTTTTAGCGGGCCCACAAGAAAACACTCCACTTTTCACGTGATACTTCATTTATTTCTTCCACGTGTATTTCTTATGCTAATGGTGTGTGTGCCGTATGCGAGTCGTTATTATGCGAGCCGTTTGAGAGCTGCTATGATTGTAAGCGAGCCGTTTGTAAGCGAGCCGTTTGTAAGCGAGCCGTTTGTAAGCGAGCCGTTTGTAAGCGAGCCGCTATAAATTAATCGCCCTTACTCGCGGTTGTAACCAAACTGTTTTGTCCGTCGCTTAGTAACAAGCATAGAACCTAACATGTAAGCTTAAAGCGCAAGATGCAACGGTTAATTTCCCAGCACGTAGGCTGGCGCTTAAGAATAAGTAATTTTCATACTAGAGAATGAGTGATATGGGTTAACCCATTGGTGGCTGCGTCGGGTCTGCTGGCCAGTTAGCGAATTTCGGCGGCAACAGATTATTACAACCAGGAATTGAAAAAACTATTAATTTGTTTAAAGAAAAATATTATTTCCACGATTTTCAAAACCTAATTCAAAACATCATTCATATCAAATTTGAAAAAATTATCTACATATACAACTATAAGACGAGACATAAAACAACTAACCGAACACCTGCAGACATTTTTATCTATGCAGGATCACCCGACTATAATACCCAAACGAATAAAATACATCAAATAAACAATTTAAATAAAGATGGACAAGACTTCGAAATCCATACTAGATTTAAACAAGAACCATTAGTAAAGTAACAAACAACAAATCCATTCAAAAAGACAGGAGAAATAAATCAGTTAGATGAGAAACATTTTGAAGAAAGAAATAGAGGACAAAAGGAAACACACTTAAATCAAAATTCATATATGGTACAATATACCGTGTATAAAATAACAGGTCGTGGATTTAGTTTGTTAAGGGCGAAGCTTTTACACTAATTTTTCATACCGCCTAAGTGTATGCACAAAAAGGTGGTCTTCGGTATTTATTGTAGGCTTCGCCAACTTTAGTCTTAGCTTTGAAGACATGGTATGGCTATTGCAATTCTGGAGTTCTTTAGCAAAGTCTGCTGATGATAGAACTTGGTAGTTCTTGAAATAGCTATACAGACAACCTGCTCACCTTTTTGTGTGTTGCCTTTGAAATAATCTTCTTTTGTAAGATTGACCTCGAGCCGGCTAAGTTCGATTTAAATTTCAATAGGTCGTAATCTCTAACCAGATAACACTAACGGAAGGCACGCCGTTACTTTGGAATTTTTATTCAAAAAAAACTCTTTTTTCTATATGGTACAATATACCGTGTTTAAAATAACAGGTGGTGAATTTAGTTTGTTAAGGGCGAAGCTCTTACACTAATTTTTCATAGCGCCTAAGGGTATGCACAAAAAGGTGGTCTTCGGTATTGTAGGCTTCGCCAACTTTTTTCGCTTCATTTAGTTGCAATGTAATTCCCAACTAGTTTTAGCGTTGAAGACATGGTATGGCTATTGCAATTCTGGAGTTCTTTAGCAAAGTCTGCTGATGATAAAAATTGGTAGATCTTGAAATAGCTATACAGACAACCCGCTCACCTTTTTGTGTGTTGCCTTTGAAATAATCTTCTTTTGCATTGCATGATTGACCTCGAGCCGGCTAAGTTCGATTTGAAAAGTTCTATTGCAAACGAAAAATTAAAACTAATTCAAGAAAATTTTGCATATACCTTGTTGCAAGAAACCCCAACAAGGTGGAACAGGTGCATGATTAAAAGAATTTTATTAACGCATGAAGCCATTGCTAGTGTGCTATTATCGAAAACAATTGCACCACTACCATTCACTGCAGAGGAACTCAACGTTTGAATGATATTGAGAAAATAGTATTATTTAAGAAGGTGTCCAAAAAAGTTTCTGGAGGCATATGGACTCTATCGCCAAATTCAAAATCTTTCAACTGAGTTGGCAACTGCGGTAGGCCAATCTATGAAATATGCTATGTTGGAGTCGATAAAAAAAGACTATCTGTATATGAGCAAGTGCGGTAACGAGGATGGCTACAATTTTGAATCCACGCTTCAAAAAAGATGGCTTTCAATCAAACACAAATGCTGAACAAGCAGCAAACTTCCTAAAAAATGATTTAGTCAATTTGGGCAATTTAACTCATATTGAAGACCCTGTCAACTTGAGTGTGGAAGCAAGCGCGACCAGTAAGGACCCACTCTTTGATTTTTTGGACAAACTATGCGCTACTAAAAAGAAGAATGTCCCATTTGATGCAATCATTATTAAAAGACAGTATCTGGAGAGAGACGTTGTCCCACAAGAAATGGACCCTCTATTATGGATCAAGGTAAAATTAATAAATCAAACTTCGATACGTAAAACTAAGTTTTATTAATAATTTTAATTGCAGCTCAATCAGACAGATTTTTCTTTATTAAAATTACTGATGTTTAAATATTTATCCATCCCCGCAACGTTTGTGGAGTCGGAAAGAGTTTCCAGCAAGGCGGGCCAAATTATTTCTGATAGGCAAACAAGGCTCAAAGAAGAACATGTAAACGTTTTACTGTTTTTAAACAAAAATCTTTGGCTAAAATAAACACATAAAAAAAACAATCCTTACTAATTTTCAATGATAAAAAACACGGTTTTTTTATTTCGACTATCGGCCACTATCGATGGTACTATCGACCACCATCGATGGTTTGGAATTTACTATCGTCCACAATCGATGGCGCCCACCATCGATAGTTTTGCACCTCTACTGCCGACTTCCCACGACACCTCACGACTGCTGCTGCGTTGCCAATCTGCATAAGGGAGCTGCCACCACGCTGCAACTACCTTATCCCATCTCACATACATATACATATAAAAATTTTTATGGATTCATCTATTATTGAAAATAAATTCATACAATTTCGAAAAACAAGAGAAAGAAAATTTGTCTGGCCAGACACAAACTAAAAACAGTTTTTCTAACATACTATAATAATATAATAATAGTAGTTTTAATAACTCCATATTACGTTATTTTCTAAAAAGGGGAGGTGTAGTATATTCATACAAATAATTATTTAATACAAAGAGCTCAACTTGTAACACTTTGTTGCAAGTATAAGCAATTAAACATACACGCATTAAAACATAATTGTGCACTTGAATATGTTTATATGTATACATTGATGTATGCACATAAACATATTCACATAAATATACAGCTAAGCATGATCATATATGTGTGTACATTTGTATATGCATGTATGTACATAGATATCTTCACATAGGCAATGTATGCACAAGCGTAACATGAGCTAGAGCCAGGCCAGCGTGTGATGCAAGCGCTCCAACCATATGTATGTATGTACCGACAATATCCCTCGCTTTTGTAGCTGTCGCATAAGTCGCAGCATAAGAATATATATGCAAACTTAGCTTAAGCAAATGAATAATTTGGAATAAAGAATCAATCTAAAAAATACAATGAATGGACACTGACATGTCCATCTTAACAATTAATTCAAATCCAGAAAATGCAATCGACTGACACTGACGTGTCCACCTTTCATATTTTCTAACTAATGGAACCCGGTCCTTTGATACCTTCCACACACCAGTTGGACGACATAATATAACAGCGGCGTCGACGCGTCTCGGAGTGGGCAATCTCTCAGCATCGATCGCTGCGCCGCGTGCCGACGCCAAATGGAGAAGCGAAGAAATCGAAAGTGAAAGAGAGGGACGGAGATCGTGACGCGTGCCAAAGCGCAAGAAGCATCGTATGTTTTCACCGTTAGGACATAAGTAGGCAGAGCATAGAAAAAGGAGTAGCAGGTGAGCCCATTTCCTAAGATCCTTTTTGCTTGAGTGCGGTAGGGACACAAAAATAATAAACAATGTTCAGGATTAGTTAGCTATTAATAAAAAATCTGTACTATTGTCATTTAACCCACGCATAATTTTTTTTCTTTGTTACTTAAGTTATGTCTACCCTTTCCCTTCCCTTCTCCTTGATCACTTAACCTTTTGAGTGGAGCCGAAGGATCAGCGGACTTCGGCAGGATGAGTTATTCTCCTGCAGACGAAGTCAGTCGCTGATCTCAAGGCTCAGTCACTCAAGGCGAAGGGGCAACGGATCTTGGCCAAGCGGGCTTCGCCTGGCAGACAAGATCAGTCGTTGCAGTTCCTCTTCACCGTCCCTTTTCAATAACCCCACTAACGTTTCCCTTCATGCGTCCCTTTCCCAGTCCAAGAGGCAACGGATCTTGGCCAAGCGGGCTTCGCTTGGCAGGCAAAATCACTCGGTGCAGCTTCCCTTGGACTCTCCTCCTACCCCTTTCCCTTACCTTTTCCCCCTTTATGTGGGCTCAATTTCGTCTCATAATACTCTTCAAGGTCTTCAGATCAAATAAATGTTCTGTAGACGGGACTCTGGTGACTGAGAACCAGCCAGAGCTTCCTTACAGCCTTATGTAGTAAGCGATGATGATATCGTTCACAGTTGTTATGAAATTTTAGACACGTGAAGCAGGCGTTACTTGTGCCTGCATAATCCCATCGTTTCTTAACCTCTGACTTTCTAAATTTACTACATTTATCTAGGGAATGCTTATCTTCATCACAAATAAAACGAGTTTGTGTAACCTTTTGTGATTGAATTTGTGATCCGAATTTCTTTTGTGCTTCATTATCTACGTTATTGATTGTAATTATCATCTTGTAGAAACATATATCATCATACAATCTCGACTGCGTCCATTCAGCAAATATTTCAAAATTACATTCTGCATTTTCGAGCGGTTAAAAATGATCCATATTCTCGGAGAAAACTTATATCTAGCCGCTAAATTAGGGTTGGAAGCATCTTTTGTGTATCGATGAACATTGTACAAACTCCAGCGCTGAATTGATATTTTGCACAGAGCAGTTGAACTCGTGAAAATCCTCAATTTGCTTACATATTTTATTTCCTGTGCTCTTGCCATCAGTTCGAACGCCACATTTTCTGGAGCTCCGTATATGTTGTCCAAAATGGCTAGAATTTTCGATAGCTCCTTGGCCGACATCATCAGGGGCCGCTGCCCCTTTCAGTTGCTTGTCCAGACGATATATATCCTCTTCTCCAGAAAACTGACACTCGCTTCCTGATTTTATAAATGTCGCCAAGCCAAATGAGAGGAACCGTCGAATTCCAGATGTTTATTGCCTGGCTGACATTGTGATGGCGGTGCTTGGCGAGTTGTTGTATTTGTTGGAGATCGATAGTGATTCATTTATCGGGGGTCTCTATTAGACATTACAGTTTTTGCGAGGAGGTAGACGAACGAATTAGTGCTACAGTAGAGTTCAAAGTATGTTTTTTGCTCACCAAAGCTTCCGCGCGTGCATCAAGAACTTTCATCTCTAATGACAGCTGTTGTATTTGATATTCATGCTCTTCGATGTTCCAGCTTCTTTTTAGAGTCGTATGGTAAACCCTTGAATTTTCGTATTATTTTTAAAAAATTCTGTATATATGGCGAAATGAACGTCGCGCAATTCTTGCGCCTTCAACGCCTCCTTTTTCTTTTTCTACCACTATCTATCTATATTCTTATCATAATAGGTCTGTCCTAGTCTAAGCTTTGATTCCTTAGCATAATCTTCTACATTATAAAGTTTTTTTATGCTCTTTATAACTTCGCTCCACGGTACCTACAGTTCGTAATGGTGATGATGTGCGACTGATGTTATATGCAGATTATTGCTTAAATCATTAATTATGGAATTTTTATATTCTGTTCCCATGCCGGTAAATAACGTCTTCATTGGACCGTACTTTAGAATAAAACTTTTGTTTTGCAAAGTTAATACATATTTATTTCCTTATTCTGATTTGGGTAGTGGACCAATCGTATCCTGTCAAATGCCCCAAAAGGGTTTCGGTGTTAGTTAATGGAGTTTTTGTACATTTAGCTTTTTGACACATAGTATTTTCTCATACACTTTAATATATGCATCCGTAAGAGCTCAAGAGCATGTAGGCTTGTATATACTGCTGGCGTTGTATATCTCGGATTCAGCCGGATCGGATCACTATATCATATAGCTCCCATACAAATGACAAAGTCACGAACATTAATTTTTATCAATAACTTCGTTATTTTCTGAGCTATTGTCGTGAAATTTAATATTGGTGAGTTAATTACACATATAAACGACTATGCCAATTTCATCAAGATCGGGTGACTATATCATATAGCTCCTATAGGAACGATCTCTCGAAAACAGTGACTTTTGTCAATAACTTCGTTACTTTTGACGCGATTGCTTTCAAACATTTGTCAGTTTAATATATCTGTTAATGACTGTGCAAAATTTGATAAGGATCGGGTAACTATATCATATAGCTCCCATAGGAACGATCGGTGGAAAACAGTGACTTTGATCAATATCTTCGTTATTTCCTATGCTAAGATTGTAGGCCGTTCTTTCGGAAACATTAGCCTTTTTAGCTTAAGTTAGCCCCGGCCCTCTGGTTTTGTTTTAACTAGTGTTCTAGCTTTTCCAGTATTACCTCCTTGTATTGAGTATCATGGAATGTAAACTGTATTGCTCATTCTCTTTATCATTTTTATACCATACACCCATAGGGTGAAATGGTATATTAAAGTCGCCAAAATGTATGTAACAGGCAGAAGGAAGCATCTCCGACCCCACAAAGTATATATATTCTTGATCAGGATCAACAACCGAGTCGATCTAGCCATGTCCGTCTGTCCGTCCGTCTGTCCGTCCGTCCGTCTGTCCGTCTGTCCGTCTGTCCTTATGAACACCTAGATCTCGGAGACTGTAAGAGCTAGAGCCACCAAATTTGGTATGTAGACTCGTGTAGTATGTAGAGTGATCAAGTTTATTTCACATTTTTGCCACGCCCCTTTCCGCCCCCGCAATTTAAAAAAAGCGTTTATCTCAAAAACTATTCCAGCTAGAGACACCATATTTGGTATGTATATTCGCTTAGTAAATGCACACATTTTGTATGTGTAAAAATTTTGCCACGCCCTTTTCCGCCCCCGTAATTTGAAAAACTTGATTATCTCCCGTATTTTTTTACCTTATGCAATCAAATTTGGCACACTTAAATTTAATACTAATATCTAGCAAAATACCAAATTTGATCAAAATCGGACAAAAACAGTCGAGTTATGCATATAAACGTTTTTCCATAAGGCCGGAGTTGGCCGTTAGCTGGTGGGGGCGCTAGGGTGCTCATATGATTGAGTAAGCGAGATACTAAGATATGCTTGTAAAAAGCATGTGAAAATGCATTTGTTTAATAAAGTTGAAATATTTGCTTTACTGGTGTATGGTATACCTAAGTCGGCGAGACGACTTACTTACTTCATTTTTAATAGGAAACCGGCTCTATTAGCGCATCTCTTAATGATTGTAATATTTTGTTGCCCATTACTTGAAAAGATTCTATTAAAATGGTTTCAAAGATCTTTTCGCTCGGAGCCACTTTAAGTTGGCTGATATTTAGTATACCTGCTTCTTTCTCAAGCCTTTGAAAGAACTCACCTAGGCCAAGAGTTTCGTTCATGTACATATCGCTAACGTCAATTCTTGCTATGACTTTTTTTCAATCTTGATCCATCTCTCAGTCTCGCGAAGCATAGGGGAGTTGCAGTCCATTATAGTTTTAAGTTGAAAGTGCTCCACATGCTTGCTTGCTTGCATAAAATCTGGGTACTGAAATAAATTTGGTTGAACACGATTATTTTTTTTAGATACTGGAATGATTTTCACACTCTGTTGTCTATTCAAAAGGGACATTCTTTTTACATAATCTTGCTATGTGCCGTGAATATTCGGCGAAGTTTTTTATTTTACTTCTATAGTAATTGCAAATTGCAACGAATCTTCTAGCGCAGTCTGCCTGATTAGGGACTGGGTAATTATTTATGGCGTCAACTTTTTTGTCATCTGGTAAGATTCCTTTAACTGTGCACCTGTGACCTAAGAACGTCACATCGTGCATAAGAAATGAACATTTTTCTAGATGTAATTTCAGATTGTGTTTTCTACAGAGTTTGAAAACATCTGTTAAATTTTCAAGCATGTGTTGTTTAGAATAACCAACGACGATTAAATCATCCATATAAAGGAAAGCTTGCGAAAGCTCAAGGCCTTAGAATGCTATTGTCATCATTTTCTGAAATGAATAGACGTATATTTCTTGAGTTTTCCTCAAGTTCAATTTGGTGGAAACCTAACATCAAATCAAGGCATGAAAAATATTTAGTTCGACCCAATTGACCAACAAAATCGACAATTCTGGGGAGTGGAAATTTATCTGACAGCAATTTTTTATTTATTTGGTGATAGTCGATTACTAGTAGCCCTTCAGTACCAAATTTGCTTTTTTTGCAAAGCGGTTCATTTCGAATTAGTGTTTGATTTAAGTACTAACACATTTCATATGGCTTTCCAAAGGTTCATTGGCCGGAGAGGAGTAACCCGAGTTGTCAGCTGCTATAACGCGACTAATTTTGTCGGATCGAGCAGGGAGCTGTTGGATCTTCGTCGCAAGATTTAACGGTAGCCAACGCCAACTTAACAGCAGAGATGATGAACACCGTGCTAGTGGCAGTCGAGGCCACATAAACTCCAGGTCACTCGTGGCAATAAGCCAGGACCCGAATAGCGGCGAGGCCATAACACGCAGGCACCTGATGGTCGGGGGACCGCTGAGGGCACTGCCGCACAAGTGGACTCCGGAAAAACTGTTGTGAGAATACATCAGTTGATTCATCGTCAGCTGCAACGTACATACCTGTCGCCACAATGTTGAATATTTCAGGCAAGCATTTATTTCGTCCACTGGTGTCGATCAAGAATTTAGAGGCAACGTTTGCCTGAAATCTCCTGCCAACAATATAAACGCATTCCAAAATGGTTGAGCGATTCTACTTAAACCCCGCAATGATCAATCAAGACCCTCCAGCGATTTTTTATGTGCCATCGCGCGTTCATCCCAAACAACGAGTTTACATTTTTGCAATACTTTTCCCATACCTGATCCTCTGGAAATGTTGCACATGGGAGACTTGATGATTTGCATGTTTATCAAGACCCCCATGTGAGGAATGTTTTCCCAGTTGCTACTGGAGCACCTAAGTAGAAGATGCTCCACCTCCACTTTTAATCATTTGCACAACATGATCGCCGTTCTGTTCACGGATTAATTTGGTAATGTTTGTTTGTACATATGACTAAATATCATCGCTGTTGGAACTCTGCTCACGGCGCAAGTCTGCGCACGGCACAGCAACCCAAGCAGTCGCAAAGCGGGTGGGTGCTGGCATTCCCAATTGACTTAGCACTTTATTTGTCATAGCTAAGCATTTGACTTTCTTTGGGAATTAACGGACGCTTCGGATCCCATATCAATCAAAGCGCGGATTTGAAACTGCTTGCCACGATGATGAATAGTTACCCTCGCAGTACCCAGGAGGCCACTGTTGCGAGTGGAGGCGAAGTAACTTCCCACGTTTACATGAGGGCTGCTGGAAGATTCGCAGTATTCGGAATTATACAAGCATCAGGTGCTGAGCTCTCTTGCACTTGAGCGGGAAAGGCCTGAGCTCGTTTATGGATGGAAAAGTCTGACCGCTAGAGCTTGGTTGAAGGACATCAGTGGCCTCTAGTTCACGGTGGCGATTAGTTAGGAATCGATACAGGTCGTCCCAGGGTGAGACGGCGCACAGTGGGGCCTTCTGGCATTTAGCATTGCAAAAATCATAGCCTCTAAACCAATAAAGCGCTTTCAAAAATTTAAAAAGCATATGATAAAGAATACCTTAAGCTTCAAAATGAATGTTTGTCAAAAGTGCTGGGTGTTCGTGGTGCTGTAATATTCAAGGTCAAAGTCAGAAAATATTTCCAAGCATGTTTTTCCTTTAAAAATGGATCGAAACCCGGTTTTTTTCAATCACAAATGGAATTTTTCATTGTTTTAGACGACTATGTAACATTTTTTAATGTTTTAATTTGATTTTTATACCCCTGCAGAGGGTATTATAAAATTGGTCAGATGTTTATAACGCACAGAAGGAGACGTTTCCGACCCCATAAAGTATATTCTTGATCAGCATGAGAAGCTGAGTTGATATAGCCATGTCCGTCTGTCCGTCTGTCCGTCCGTCTGTGCGAATGCGTTTTACTCAGCCGTCTTAAGAGCTATCGGGCTGAAATTTTTTTTCGGGGTTTTTTATTACCCGGGAAAAATAAAGTATGAAAACCATCAGGATCGGACCACTTTATCATATAGCTCACGAAGTACTAGAAGAAACATTTTCATAAAAATCGGAGTATGCTATGAAATTTACATATGTGATTGTAAAATAATTGTAAAATAGAGAGTAAAATTGTTTTGTTTGTATATTGATGAATTGAGTTGCAGAAAACAAATTTTGAACATGTAAAATTATTACTACCAAGGACTGCAAGGGTATATAAACTTCGGCATAGCCGATATAAGCTTCTTTGATATTTTAACATAATTACAAAAAGAAAAAAATTTTTTTTTAATTTTTTTTTAGGTTAATTTTGATAATTTGCTATTGATGGCTGATTTTTTTCAAAATAATTTTCAATATTTACATCAGTATCTAATAAACTCAACATTTCGGGACTATAGTTGCTACTTTCCAAATCCTTTCGTGATCGCACGTGTCTTAGTGATGCAATAAGTGGGTCCAAAGAGGCTGCTAGCATGTTAAAAGGTCTTCATTTTGTCTAACACGAGAAGTTTTTAATGTATTAGTGTATCTAAACCTTTTGTAGTCCTTCTTTTTACATTCCTGTGCTTCTTCGGATAGCTCTCCAAGTGGTAAACACTGATATTCTATTAAATCTTTCCGTGGGCCAAAATCCTATGTACCGTTGAAGTAAGTTTTTTTTTGCGGATACAATTCAGTCAAAAGATGAGCAGTCTTTGAAGTATATTCGGCAAATTTTTCACCATTTACCATTTCCTTGCAATTTCTAACATTCAAGATAACAGCCAACCTTTTAATGATCTCTTAACTAACGCCTGTTATAAAAGATGTCACTTCATCATTTTCAAAAAATCTTGAAGTATTTCCATCATTCGTGTTTCCGTATCCGTACTTTGGGCAGTCAACTTTCAGTCCCAGCTTCCGAGAGAATTCAGCTTGTATAATCTCCTTCCTGCTCTGAATATCCTCACGAGATGTTTTATCCGTTTTTGTTTCTCCTGGCCGAGGAAGTGTGTAAGCTAGCTTCAGAATAAAATCGATACACTTTATTCTGCAATGCAACGGAGAAATTCCATATTCGTAGCAGTTCTCCTCACTCGTTGAATCGTCTAAGTTCTGAAATTCTTTTTGAGTTTTTTTGCAAATTGGACACCTTAACGTTGAGGAAGTGTTTGTAATTTCTTTAAACACTTTTCATCAATCATTGTCAGGAAAAACTCAAAGTTAAACGTAAATGTTTTTCCACTCTTGGTTTGGAAAACAGCAGGTTTCAGTTGGCTTATTTGATTTTTTATGTCGCCAACAGTTGATTTGATTAATTCCGAGGACTCCTTTGCATATTTGAATAACAAAGGCCGACAATAGTGGGTCGATGACGGTCGAAGATTTCTCCAATGTTCAGAACTTTCACTTCTTAGGCGCACTTCTTTCACTTTTAGGCGAGGTTGCCTTAGTTTTTATGGCTTACGCATCGCTGTCGCAGGTCTCCGCATATTGGGACTATATACATCTGATAGGTAAATATTTCACCTACCTAGTGTATGTAGTCCGGTATTGATACTAGTTAAGTCTTGCTAGTTTTATTCCATCAAAGTTGAAAAAATGCCAATATTTAGTACATTTTTTAAACGCTTCTAGTTAAATAACTATTTAAGTAATTATTAAAATGATGAAACATGCTATTAATAAAGAACATACTTTTCAGATAAAACCAAAAAATCCAAGATCGATTGTTGAAATCGCCCAATATTCAGTTTTAAAGTTGCGATTTTTTTTTAAAAATTATCATTTTTTCCTTTTCACTAAAAATGTCTCAACTTTGGGCGCCTCTAGCACCCATGAATCTCAACCGATTTCAAAAATTTTTCGGATTCATAATCTCTGAAGTATTTCGTATCGATTGCATATATAATTTTTGCCAAACGCGATTTTTGCAACGCTATCCGAGCACAGGCCTAAGTGAGCGATGGTCTTATTTGGAACTGACTGCTCCCACAACAGAAGGGTGGATTTGGGCATTTTGCTCGTACAGATTGCTATGAGAAGGATATCCCAATTGTCTGTACGAGCGCCCGAATGCTCAAGACCGGTTAAGCAACCTTGAATTGACGTCTGCAGTTCTCTCAACGCTTTGCCAGACTCTTGGGATACAGCTGGGATCTGTAGAAGCTGCTTGGCTTGGCTCATAATCAGTAATCGATTATTTTCGTATCGCGCAGTGAGGTTATCCCACGCGGACTGGAACCCTTCATTGGTCAAGGGTGACCTAGAAACAATGGCTCTGGCTTCACCGCGAGTTTTTCAATTTAAGTGGTAAAGTTTCTCCACTTATGTTAGGCTTGGATTATGGATAAAAATCGCGGTAAACAAATCACGGAATGTGGGCCAAGCCAGACTGTCTCCGTTGAAGATTTCGACTTCGCACGGGGGAACTGTGTGGCTTTGATGGGTGGAGTCGAAGGAGAGCCTGACTGGTGGGGGAGCCATTTTCGCGGACAACTGCTCGATTCGCTCTCCAAACAAAGTCTCGCTTCGTACATATACCATATAACAATATTCATGTTTAGCTTTAATTGTAGCTATGTGCTTCGGACTATCTTCATTCTTTTGAGCCGATAAGGCCTTATGGCATCGTGAAAACTCTGCCTCGACTTTTGCCCAAAGTGACTTAAGCTAGTCTAAGTGTATTTCAATGGAGACGAGTGGCACATCGTCAGCTAATGGAAACAAATAACTTCGTGGAATTAGAGCTCTCAAGCGAAAGATCGAAACGAAGCTGTAAGTGGACTGTATAATTTAAGGATAGAGGAGTGAGAAGGAAAAATGTCTCCTCTTTTTAATAAAGACAATGAATAAGCATAGATAGCATCAATGAAATTAGAAGGATTTATAATTTTCTTCGCAGTTGTGTGAATTATTATAAGGATATATAATCACTTGGATTTTAAAATTTATACAATATGTTAAAATGTATAAGAGTATTTAAAAAATATGGAAAAATTGAGACCAGTAGGATTGGGAGTGTCTATAACTTTTCAATGAAGAAAAAAAACTCGGAATTAATTTTCATTAAACGGACTAGATCAATATCATGGATCTGTGAGGAAAAAATCAAAATGCACCAAGACAAGACAAATAATTAATTCCATATAAATAAAATTTTACTTATTTTTCTTGAGAAAATATTTTGCGAAATTCAATTATCGTGTAAACACCTAATTATTAAGTACAAATGATAAAGATTAGTTTGTATTAATCGGATTATATCTTTGGGTTTTGCGCAGATGCAACTTGCTCGTTGCATCGCCGGAAGAGAAGAGAGACGCCGTCTCTCGACCTATCGAGGACTTATCGCTAACCATCGATACTTATTACTAACAATCGATACTTATTACTAACAATCGATACTTATTACTAACAATCGATACTTATTACTAACAATCGATATATATACATGAGCATTTAACAGACTTTAAATAATTGGAATCTTACAACTCGGCCGTCCTGACGAGGAATCGACCTCGATTCCAATTGGTAACAACGGAGGGGGGTAAATAAGAATCTTAAGTGGCTGGTGTCGCCTTTGTTTGGCTATCAGAAGTGCAATCTTGATCAGGGGCAACCCATAGCTTTAATTTGGAGGCTTCTAGGACACCATCATATGGTAGTTGGGTGATTTGGGAGCCCTCTACATCCCGGATAACATATCGGTCATTCGGAAGTTTTTATGAACCACATACGGACCACGATACCGCCTGATAAGCTTTTTGTTCGTGCCTGCCGAAGTATCCACATTCTTAATAACTACGAAATCCCCCTCCTCAAAACTAACGGCAGGGAGGTGATGCTTCGAATAATATTCCGAATTATATTCTTGGGACTTAACAATGTTACGGAAGGCTAATCTCCGTACGTCTACCTCTGAGGCATCGACCTCCTCCGTTCTCTCACCCAACCGTTCGGTTAGTTCATCTACTACCACAACTCGTTGTTCAACACCGAATAGAAGTACGGAAGCGGCAAATTTGGTTGTGGAGTGGACGGAGTTATTCAATGCAAACTCTATGCTCGGCAGTTGTTGGACCCAATCTGCGTGGTCCACAGGTTCCGTCAGTTTACCCAACATGGGCCCAACACACGGTTAACCCGCTCGACTTGGCCGTTGGCCCGGGGTGAGGCAGTGGCATTCAGCACATGAATTATATTATTGGCCTTCAGAAATTCTTCAAACTCGGAGGAACTAAAGCAGGTACCTCGATCACTGATGATTCGGCGGGGTCTACTGTAATTTGCGAAATACTGAGATTCTAATGTCTGGCATACTTCACGTGAATTAGTCGTGGCGGCAGGGTACAGCTTCACAAATTTGGTGAAAGCGTCAATGACAACCAGAAGATACTTTTTCTTAGAACGTATGGACGGAAGGGGGCCCAAATGGTCAATGTGGACGGTATCAAACGGAAGGGGCACTTTCGGAATGCTATGTAGCGTGACACGGTGGTCCGAAGCGGACGCGGAGTAGTAGATACACTTGAGGCCAATTTTTAATGTAATTGTTAACATAAGACTTCATACACGGGAACCAGTAATGCTTCTTGATCTGTGCACAACATGTACTACTCGTATGACATGATTTATCATTTCGGAAGGGACATAAAGTTGGGGTACACTCGTCGAGGACAGGCGGTACACTACTCCATCTCGCAGTTCGAAATCCGCTATCTCATATTTCTCTAACTCATCTCGGAGTTTGACAATCTCAGGGTCCCGGTTCTGGGTTAACTGCAGTTGGAAGTCAAGGTTTATATCGTCAACGTATGCGGCAGTTTCTATTCTACTTAGAGCATCAGCATGGGGCATACCAACCCCGAGCGGTGTACAATCGTGTAGTTATAGTTTTCTAACAGCAGGGCCCAGCGAGCAATCTTGGCGGAATGTCCACCATTTCTCAGTGTCAGCGCAAGGGAATTACAATCGGTCACGATTTTGAACGGGATGAACTTAAGGTACGTCTCAAAACGTTTTAAGGAATACACTATAGCTGGATGAGCACTGCTCCGAAACCAATTGAACTAGCATCGCAGTGTAACTCTGTTTCAGACTTCGGGTTGTAAATAGATAACACGGGGGATTCGATCAATTTCAACTTCAGTGTTCGGAAGGCTTCAAGGCATTCATCGGAGAAGACATAAGGGGTATCTTTTCTTAACAATCGGGACAGCGGACACGCAATCTTAGCGAAACCTGATACAAATCGGCGGAAGTATGAGAATAGGCCTAGGCAACGCTCTAATTCCTTGCTATCCCTTGGAATGGGCAAATCCTGTATCGCCTGAATATGAGCTGGTTTAGGCGTGATACCGGCGGAATGGCTAAGTAGCCCAAGTACTCTAGTTCCCTATACGCAAAACGGCATTTCGTCAGCTTCAGGCATAGCCCGTTCACTCTTAACACATACAATATTTCCTTCAGAATCTCAAGGTGGGTTTTCAAAGTCATGCGACGCGACTAGAATGTCGTCCATATATATCACCAGTTGACCTCGGTTTATAAATTCCTTAAGGACAAAATAAACGAATCTAGCGAACACGGAAGGGCCATTACAAAGTCCGAAGGGCATGCGTACATATTCAAACTGGCCATCAGGGGTTACAAAGGCCAGTATATTTGATTGAGTCTGGGTGCATTTTCACATGGTGGAAACCGTTCTTCAAGTCCAAGATAGTGAAGAATGATTTGCCACCCAGATGTTCAATGCAATCATCTAACAGAGGAATCGGACTCGACTCGATGATCTCGAACTGTAATTTTGTTTCAACGGGCGGTAATCTACACACTTTCTTAGGGTGTTGTCCTTTTTGCGTACAGGGACAATCGCGGCAGCGTAAGGGGAACTACTGTGGCGAATAATGCCAGCTTTCAAGAGATCGTCACAAATCTCACGCACCTCGATGCGTTCGTGGTGCGACAGACGGCGGGGGCGGCAGAAAATCGGAGTTTGGCTAGTCAATTCTATTTTCATCTCGTAGTTCATGGGCTTGATTAAATCTGGATCAACTTGTACATACGAAGTGGAAATAATAGACTTAAGGGCTGCGGTTTGCTCTTCCCGTAACGCGGGCTCTATATCAAAGTCTAATTCACTGACAGCAGGGAGCTCAATGGCATTATCGCCATAAGTG